>NW_027276247.1:0-42394 GCF_030028105.1 Mobula birostris
AATGGAAACACTTTAGGTTAACTTTCCACATGATTATGAGTAGTTTGAAAGTTGTTTCATGGCTGTACACATCAACACAAAAAAGTTGTTATCTGAGTGCATGCAATGCTTAGACAATACAAATAGTATACATTTCAATTTTACACCAAAGCACCTACTGCAAACCTAATGGAAACACCTTAGGTTAACTTTCCACATGATTGTGAGTAGTTTGAAAGTTGTTTCATGGCTGTAGACATCAACACAAAAAAGTTGTTATCTGAGTGCATCCAATGCTTAGACAATACAAATAGTATACATTTCAATTTTACACCAAAGCACTTACTGCAAACCTAATGGAAACACTTTAGGTTAACTTTCCACATGATTATGAGTAGTTTGAAAGTTGTTTCATGGCTGTACACATCAAAACAAAAAAGTTGTTATCTGAGTGCATGCAATGCTTAGACAATACAAATAGTATACATTTCAATTTTACACCAAAGCACCTACTGCAAACCTAATGGAAACACCTTAGGTTAACTTTCCACATGATTGTGAGTAGTTTGAAAGTTGTTTCATGGCTGTAGACATCAACACAAAAAAGTTGTTATCTCAGTGCATGCAATGCTTGGACAATACAAATAGTATACATTTCAATTTTACTCCAAACCACTTACTGCAAACCTAATGGAAACACCTTAGGTTAACTTCCCACATGATTATGAGTAGTTTGAAAGTTGTTTCATGGCTGTACACATCAACACAAAAAAGTTGTTATCTGAGTGCATGCAATGCTTAGACAATACAAATAGTATACATTTCAATTTTACACCAAAGCACCTACTGCAAACCTAATGGAAACACCTTAGGTTAACTTTCCACATGATTGTGAGTAGTTTGAAAGCTGTTTCATGGCTGTACACATCAACACAAAAAAGTTGTTATCTGAGTGCATCCAATGCTTAGACAATACAAATAGTATACATTTCAATTTTACACCAAAGCACTTACTGCAAACCTAATGGAAACACTTTAGGTTAACTTTCCACATGATTATGAGTAGTTTGAAAGTTGTTTCATGGCTGTACACATCAACACAAAAAAGTTGCTATCTAAGTGCATGCAATGCTTAGACAATACAAATAGTATACATTTCAATTTTACACCAAAGCACTTACTGCAAACCTAATGGAAACAACTTAGATTAACTTCCCACATGATTCTGAGATGTCTGAAAGTTGTTTCATTACTGTGCACATAAAGACAAAAAAGTTGATTTCACAGTGAATAGAATGCTTTGACATAAAAGCAGTATACATTTCAATTTTACACCAAAGTACTTACTGCAAACCTAATGGAAACACCTTAGGTTAACTTCCCACATGATTATGAGTAGTTTGAAAGTTGTTTCATGGCTGTACACATCAACACAAGAAAGTTGTTATCTGAGAGCATGCAATGCTTAGACAATACAAATAGTATACATTTCAATTTTACACCAAAGCACTTACTGCAAACCTAATGGAAACACTTTAGGTTAACTTTCCACATGATTATGAGTAGTTTGAAAGTTGTTTCATGGCTGTACACATCAACACAAAAAAGTTGTTATCTGAGTGCATGCAATGCTTAGACAATACAAATAGTATACATTTCAATTTTACACCAAAGCACCTACTGCAAACCTAATGGAAACACCTTAAGTTAACTTTCCACATGATTGTGAGTAGTTTGAAAGTTGTTTCATGGCTGTAGACATCAACACAAAAAAGTTGTTATCTGAGTGCATCCAATGCTTAGACAATACAAATAGTATACATTTCAATTTTACACCAAAGCACTTACTGCAAACCTAATGGAAACACTTTAGGTTAACTTTCCACATGATTATGAGTAGTTTGAAAGTTGTTTCATGGCTGTAGACATCAACACAAAAAAGTTGCTATCTAAGTGCATGCAATGCTTAGACAATACAAATAGTATACATTTCAATTTTACACCAAAGCACTTACTGCAAACCTAATGGAAACAACTTAGATTAACTTCCCACATGATTCTGAGATGTCTGAAAGTTGTTTCATTACTGTGCACATAAAGACAAAAAAGTTGATTTCACAGTGAATAGAATGCTTTGACATAAAAGCAGTATACATTTCAATTTTACACCAAAGTACTTACTGCAAACCTAATGGAAACACCTTAGGTTAACTTCCCACATGATTATGAGTAGTTTGAAAGTTGTTTCATGGCTGTACACATCAACACAAGAAAGTTGTTATCTGAGAGCATGCAATGCTTAGACAATACAAATAGTATACATTTCAATTTTACACCAAAGCACTTACTGCAAACCTAATGGAAACACTTTAGGTTAACTTTCCACATGATTATGAGTAGTTTGAAAGTTGTTTCATGGCTGTACACATCAACACAAAAAAGTTTTTATCTGAGTGCATGCAATGCTTAGACAATACAAATAGTATACATTTCAATTTTACACCAAAGCACCTACTGCAAACCTAATGGAAACACCTTAAGTTAACTTTCCACATGATTGTGAGTAGTTTGAAAGTTGTTTCATGGCTGTAGACATCAACACAAAAAAGTTGTTATCTGAGTGCATCCAATGCTTAGACAATACAAATAGTATACATTTCAATTTTACACCAAAGCACTTACTGCAAACCTAATGGAAACACTTTAGGTTAACTTTCCACATGATTATGAGTAGTTTGAAAGTTGTTTCATGGCTGTAGACATCAACACAAAAAAGTTGTTATCTCAGTGCATGCAATGCTTAGACAATACAAATAGTATACATTTCAATTTTACTCCAAACCACTTACTGCAAACCTAATGGAAACACCTTAGGTTAACTTCCCACATGATTATGAGTAGTTTGAAAGTTGTTTCATGGCTGTACACATCAACACAAAAAAGTTGTTATCTGAGTGCATGCAATGCTTAGACAATACAAATAGTATACATTTCAATTTTACACCAAAGCACTTACTGCAAACCTAATGGAAACACTTTAGGTTAACTTTCCACATGATTGTGAGTAGTTTGAAAGTTGTTTCATGGCTGTAGACATCAACACAAAAAAGTTGTTATCTGAGTGCATCCAATGCTTAGACAATACAAATAGTATACATTTCAATTTTACACCAAAGCACTTACTGCAAACCTAATGGAAACACTTTAGGTTAACTTTCCACATGATTATGAGTAGTTTGAAAGTTGTTTCATGGCTGTACACATCAAAACAAAAAAGTTGTTATCTGAGTGCATGCAATGCTTAGACAATACAAATAGTATACATTTCAATTTTACACCAAAGCACCTACTGCAAACCTAATGGAAACACCTTAGGTTAACTTTCCACATGATTGTGAGTAGTTTGAAAGTTGTTTCATGGCTGTAGACATCAACACAAAAAAGTTGTTATCTCAGTGCATGCAATGCTTGGACAATACAAATAGTATACATTTCAATTTTACTCCAAACCACTTACTGCAAACCTAATGGAAACACCTTAGGTTAACTTCCCACATGATTATGAGTAGTTTGAAAGTTGTTTCATGGCTGTACACATCAACACAAAAAAGTTGTTATCTGAGTGCATGCAATGCTTAGACAATACAAATAGTATACATTTCAATTTTACACCAAAGCACCTACTGCAAACCTAATGGAAACACCTTAGGTTAACTTTCCACATGATTGTGAGTAGTTTGAAAGTTGTTTCATGGCTGTACACATCAACACAAAAAAGTTGTTATCTGAGTGCATCCAATGCTTAGACAATACAAATAGTATACATTTCAATTTTACACCAAAGCACTTACTGCAAACCTAATGGAAACACTTTAGGTTAACTTTCCACATGATTATGAGTAGTTTGAAAGTTGTTTCATGGCTGTACACATCAACACAAAAAAGTTGCTATCTAAGTGCATGCAATGCTTAGACAATACAAATAGTATACATTTCAATTTTACACCAAAGCACTTACTGCAAACCTAATGGAAACAACTTAGATTAACTTCCCACATGATTCTGAGATGTCTGAAAGTTGTTTCATTACTGTGCACATAAAGACAAAAAAGTTGATTTCACAGTGAATAGAATGCTTTGACATAAAAGCAGTATACATTTCAATTTTACACCAAAGTACTTACTGCAAACCTAATGGAAACACCTTAGGTTAACTTCCCACATGATTATGAGTAGTTTGAAAGTTGTTTCATGGCTGTACACATCAACACAAGAAAGTTGTTATCTGAGAGCATGCAATGCTTAGACAATACAAATAGTATACATTTCAATTTTACACCAAAGCACTTACTGCAAACCTAATGGAAACACTTTAGGTTAACTTTCCACATGATTATGAGTAGTTTGAAAGTTGTTTCATGGCTGTACACATCAACACAAAAAAGTTGTTATCTGAGTGCATGCAATGCTTAGACAATACAAATAGTATACATTTCAATTTTACACCAAAGCACCTACTGCAAACCTAATGGAAACACCTTAAGTTAACTTTCCACATGATTGTGAGTAGTTTGAAAGTTGTTTCATGGCTGTAGACATCAACACAAAAAAGTTGTTATCTGAGTGCATGCAATGCTTAGACAATACAAATAGTATACATTTCAATTTTACACCAAAGCACTTACTGCAAACCTAATGGAAACACTTTAGGTTAACTTTCCACATGATTATGAGTAGTTTGAAAGTTGTTTCATGGCTGTACACATCAACACAAAAAAGTTGTTATCTGAGTGCATGCAATGCTTAGACAATACAAATAGTATACATTTCAATTTTACACCAAAGCACTTACTGCAAACCTAATGGAAACACTTTAGGTTAACTTTCCACATGATTATGAGTAGTTTGAAAGTTGTTTCATGGCTGTACACATCAACACAAAAAAGTTGTTATCTGAGTGCATGCAATGCTTAGACAATACAAATAGTATACATTTCAATTTTACACCAAAGCACCTACTGCAAACCTAATGGAAACACCTTAAGTTAACTTTCCACATGATTGTGAGTAGTTTGAAAGTTGTTTCATGGCTGTAGACATCAACACAAAAAAGTTGTTATCTGAGTGCATCCAATGCTTAGACAATACAAATAGTATACATTTCAATTTTACACCAAAGCACTTACTGCAAACCTAATGGAAACA
Organism: Mobula birostris; assembly: GCF_030028105.1. Taxonomy (NCBI): domain Eukaryota; kingdom Metazoa; phylum Chordata; class Chondrichthyes; order Myliobatiformes; family Myliobatidae; genus Mobula; species Mobula birostris. Next base: position 5,185 of record NW_027276247.1, read on the forward strand.
CTTTAGGTTAACTTTCCACATGATTATGAGTAGTTTGAAAGTTGTTTCATGGCTGTAGACATCAACACAAAAAAGTTGTTATCTCAGTGCATGCAATGCTTAGACAATACAAATAGTATACATTTCAATTTTACTCCAAACCACTTACTGCAAACCTAATGGAAACACCTTAGGTTAACTTCCCACATGATTATGAGTAGTTTGAAAGTTGTTTCATGGCTGTACACATCAACACAAAAAAGTTGTTATCTGAGTGCATGCAATGCTTAGACAATACAAATAGTATACATTTCAATTTTACACCAAAGCACTTACTGCAAACCTAATGGAAACACTTTAGGTTAACTTTCCACATGATTATGAGTAGTTTGAAAGTTGTTTCATGGCTGTACACATCAACACAAAAAAGTTGTTATCTGAGTGCATGCAATGCTTAGACAATACAAATAGTATACATTTCAATTTTACACCAAAGCACCTACTGCAAACCTAATGGAAACACCTTAGGTTAACTTTCCACATGATTGTGAGTAGTTTGAAAGTTGTTTCATGGCTGTAGACATCAACACAGAAAAGTTGTTATCTGAGTGCATCCAATGCTTAGACAATACAAATAGTATACATTTCAATTTTACACCAAAGCACTTACTGCAAACCTAATGGAAACACTTTAGGTTAACTTTCCACATGATTATGAGTAGTTTGAAAGTTGTTTCATGGCTGTACACATCAAAACAAAAAAGTTGTTATCTGAGTGCATGCAATGCTTAGACAATACAAATAGTATACATTTCAATTTTACACCAAAGCACCTACTGCAAACCTAATGGAAACACCTTAGGTTAACTTTCCACATGATTGTGAGTAGTTTGAAAGTTGTTTCATGGCTGTAGACATCAACACAAAAAAGTTGTTATCTGAGTGCATGCAATGCTTAGACAATACAAATAGTATACATTTCAATTTTACTCCAAACCACTTACTGCAAACCTAATGGAAACAACTTAGATTAACTTCCCACATGATTCTGAGATGTCTGAAAGTTGTTTCATTACTGTGCACATAAAGACAAAAAAGTTGATTTCACAGTGAATAGAATGCTTTGACATAAAAGCAGTATACATTTCAATTTTACACCAAAGTACTTACTGCAAACCTAATGGAAACACCTTAGGTTAACTTCCCACATGATTATGAGTAGTTTGAAAGTTGTTTCATGGCTGTACACATCAACACAAGAAAGTTGTTATCTGAGAGCATGCAATGCTTAGACAATACAAATAGTATACATTTCAATTTTACACCAAAGCACTTACTGCAAACCTAATGGAAACACTTTAGGTTAACTTTCCACATGATTATGAGTAGTTTGAAAGTTGTTTCATGGCTGTACACATCAACACAAAAAAGTTTTTATCTGAGTGCATGCAATGCTTAGACAATACAAATAGTATACATTTCAATTTTACACCAAAGCACCTACTGCAAACCTAATGGAAACACCTTAAGTTAACTTTCCACATGATTGTGAGTAGTTTGAAAGTTGTTTCATGGCTGTAGACATCAACACAAAAAAGTTGTTATCTGAGTGCATCCAATGCTTAGACAATACAAATAGTATACATTTCAATTTTACACCAAAGCACTTACTGCAAACCTAATGGAAACACTTTAGGTTAACTTTCCACATGATTATGAGTAGTTTGAAAGTTGTTTCATGGCTGTAGACATCAACACAAAAAAGTTGTTATCTCAGTGCATGCAATGCTTAGACAATACAAATAGTATACATTTCAATTTTACTCCAAACCACTTACTGCAAACCTAATGGAAACACCTTAGGTTAACTTCCCACATGATTATGAGTAGTTTGAAAGTTGTTTCATGGCTGTAGACATCAACACAAAAAAGTTGTTATCTGAGTGCATGCAATGCTTAGACAATACAAATAGTATACATTTCAATTTTACACCAAAGCACTTACTGCAAACCTAATGGAAACACTTTAGGTTAACTTTCCACATGATTATGAGTAGTTTGAAAGTTGTTTCATGGCTGTACACATCAACACAAAAAAGTTGTTATCTGAGTGCATGCAATGCTTAGACAATACAAATAGTATACATTTCAATTTTACACCAAAGCACTTACTGCAAACCTAATGGAAACACTTTAGGTTAACTTTCCACATGATTATGAGTAGTTTGAAAGTTGTTTCATGGCTGTACACATCAACACAAAAAAGTTGTTATCTGAGTGCATGCAATGCTTAGACAATACAAATAGTATACATTTCAATTTTACACCAAAGCACCTACTGCAAACCTAATGGAAACACCTTAAGTTAACTTTCCACATGATTGTGAGTAGTTTGAAAGTTGTTTCATGGCTGTAGACATCAACACAAAAAAGTTGTTATCTGAGTGCATCCAATGCTTAGACAATACAAATAGTATACATTTCAATTTTACACCAAAGCACTTACTGCAAACCTAATGGAAACACTTTAGGTTAACTTTCCACATGATTATGAGTAGTTTGAAAGTTGTTTCATGGCTGTAGACATCAACACAAAAAAGTTGTTATCTCAGTGCATGCAATGCTTAGACAATACAAATAGTATACATTTCAATTTTACTCCAAACCACTTACTGCAAACCTAATGGAAACACCTTAGGTTAACTTCCCACATGATTATGAGTAGTTTGAAAGTTGTTTCATGGCTGTACACATCAACACAAAAAAGTTGTTATCTGAGTGCATGCAATGCTTAGACAATACAAATAGTATACATTTCAATTTTACACCAAAGCACTTACTGCAAACCTAATGGAAACACTTTAGGTTAACTTTCCACATGATTATGAGTAGTTTGAAAGTTGTTTCATGGCTGTACACATCAACACAAAAAAGTTGTTATCTGAGTGCATGCAATGCTTAGACAATACAAATAGTATACATTTCAATTTTACACCAAAGCACCTACTGCAAACCTAATGGAAACACCTTAGGTTAACTTTCCACATGATTGTGAGTAGTTTGAAAGTTGTTTCATGGCTGTAGACATCAACACAGAAAAGTTGTTATCTGAGTGCATCCAATGCTTAGACAATACAAATAGTATACATTTCAATTTTACACCAAAGCACTTACTGCAAACCTAATGGAAACACTTTAGGTTAACTTTCCACATGATTATGAGTAGTTTGAAAGTTGTTTCATGGCTGTACACATCAAAACAAAAAAGTTGTTATCTGAGTGCATGCAATGCTTAGACAATACAAATAGTATACATTTCAATTTTACACCAAAGCACCTACTGCAAACCTAATGGAAACACCTTAGGTTAACTTTCCACATGATTGTGAGTAGTTTGAAAGTTGTTTCATGGCTGTAGACATCAACACAAAAAAGTTGTTATCTCAGTGCATGCAATGCTTAGACAATACAAATAGTATACATTTCAATTTTACTCCAAACCACTTACTGCAAACCTAATGGAAACAACTTAGATTAACTTCCCACATGATTCTGAGATGTCTGAAAGTTGTTTCATTACTGTGCACATAAAGACAAAAAAGTTGATTTCACAGTGAATAGAATGCTTTGACATAAAAGCAGTATACATTTCAATTTTACACCAAAGTACTTACTGCAAACCTAATGGAAACACCTTAGGTTAACTTCCCACATGATTATGAGTAGTTTGAAAGTTGTTTCATGGCTGTACACATCAACACAAGAAAGTTGTTATCTGAGAGCATGCAATGCTTAGACAATACAAATAGTATACATTTCAATTTTACACCAAAGCACTTACTGCAAACCTAATGGAAACACTTTAGGTTAACTTTCCACATGATTATGAGTAGTTTGAAAGTTGTTTCATGGCTGTACACATCAACACAAAAAAGTTTTTATCTGAGTGCATGCAATGCTTAGACAATACAAATAGTATACATTTCAATTTTACACCAAAGCACCTACTGCAAACCTAATGGAAACACCTTAAGTTAACTTTCCACATGATTGTGAGTAGTTTGAAAGTTGTTTCATGGCTGTAGACATCAACACAAAAAAGTTGTTATCTGAGTGCATCCAATGCTTAGACAATACAAATAGTATACATTTCAATTTTACACCAAAGCACTTACTGCAAACCTAATGGAAACACTTTAGGTTAACTTTCCACATGATTATGAGTAGTTTGAAAGTTGTTTCATGGCTGTAGACATCAACACAAAAAAGTTGTTATCTCAGTGCATGCAATGCTTAGACAATACAAATAGTATACATTTCAATTTTACTCCAAACCACTTACTGCAAACCTAATGGAAACACCTTAGGTTAACTTCCCACATGATTATGAGTAGTTTGAAAGTTGTTTCATGGCTGTACACATCAACACAAAAAAGTTGTTATCTGAGTGCATGCAATGCTTAGACAATACAAATAGTATACATTTCAATTTTACACCAAAGCACTTACTGCAAACCTAATGGAAACACTTTAGGTTAACTTTCCACATGATTGTGAGTAGTTTGAAAGTTGTTTCATGGCTGTAGACATCAACACAAAAAAGTTGTTATCTGAGTGCATCCAATGCTTAGACAATACAAATAGTATACATTTCAATTTTACACCAAAGCACTTACTGCAAACCTAATGGAAACACTTTAGGTTAACTTTCCACATGATTATGAGTAGTTTGAAAGTTGTTTCATGGCTGTACACATCAAAACAAAAAAGTTGTTATCTGAGTGCATGCAATGCTTAGACAATACAAATAGTATACATTTCAATTTTACACCAAAGCACCTACTGCAAACCTAATGGAAACACCTTAGGTTAACTTTCCACATGATTGTGAGTAGTTTGAAAGTTGTTTCATGGCTGTAGACATCAACACAAAAAAGTTGTTATCTCAGTGCATGCAATGCTTGGACAATACAAATAGTATACATTTCAATTTTACTCCAAACCACTTACTGCAAACCTAATGGAAACACCTTAGGTTAACTTCCCACATGATTATGAGTAGTTTGAAAGTTGTTTCATGGCTGTACACATCAACACAAAAAAGTTGTTATCTGAGTGCATGCAATGCTTAGACAATACAAATAGTATACATTTCAATTTTACACCAAAGCACCTACTGCAAACCTAATGGAAACACCTTAGGTTAACTTTCCACATGATTGTGAGTAGTTTGAAAGTTGTTTCATGGCTGTACACATCAACACAAAAAAGTTGTTATCTGAGTGCATCCAATGCTTAGACAATACAAATAGTATACATTTCAATTTTACACCAAAGCACTTACTGCAAACCTAATGGAAACACTTTAGGTTAACTTTCCACATGATTATGAGTAGTTTGAAAGTTGTTTCATGGCTGTACACATCAACACAAAAAAGTTGCTATCTAAGTGCATGCAATGCTTAGACAATACAAATAGTATACATTTCAATTTTACACCAAAGCACTTACTGCAAACCTAATGGAAACAACTTAGATTAACTTCCCACATGATTCTGAGATGTCTGAAAGTTGTTTCATTACTGTGCACATAAAGACAAAAAAGTTGATTTCACAGTGAATAGAATGCTTTGACATAAAAGCAGTATACATTTCAATTTTACAACAAAGTACTTACTGCAAACCTAATGGAAACACCTTAGGTTAACTTCCCACATGATTATGAGTAGTTTGAAAGTTGTTTCATGGCTGTACACATCAACACAAGAAAGTTGTTATCTGAGAGCATGCAATGCTTAGACAATACAAATAGTATACATTTCAATTTTACACCAAAGCACTTACTGCAAACCTAATGGAAACACTTTAGGTTAACTTTCCACATGATTATGAGTAGTTTGAAAGTTGTTTCATGGCTGTACACATCAACACAAAAAAGTTGTTATCTGAGTGCATGCAATGCTTAGACAATACAAATAGTATACATTTCAATTTTACACCAAAGCACCTACTGCAAACCTAATGGAAACACCTTAAGTTAACTTTCCACCTGATTGTGAGTAGTTTGAAAGTTGTTTCATGGCTGTAGACATCAACACAAAAAAGTTGTTATCTGAGTGCATGCAATGCTTAGACAATACAAATAGTATACATTTCAATTTTACACCAAAGCACTTACTGCAAACCTAATGGAAACACTTTAGGTTAACTTTCCACATGATTATGAGTAGTTTGAAAGTTGTTTCATGGCTGTACACATCAACACAAAAAAGTTGTTATCTGAGTGCATGCAATGCTTAGACAATACAAATAGTATACATTTCAATTTTACACCAAAGCACTTACTGCAAACCTAATGGAAACACTTTAGGTTAACTTTCCACATGATTATGAGTAGTTTGAAAGTTGTTTCATGGCTGTACACATCAACACAAAAAAGTTGTTATCTGAGTGCATGCAATGCTTAGACAATACAAATAGTATACATTTCAATTTTACACCAAAGCACCTACTGCAAACCTAATGGAAACACCTTAAGTTAACTTTCCACATGATTGTGAGTAGTTTGAAAGTTGTTTCATGGCTGTAGACATCAACACAAAAAAGTTGTTATCTGAGTGCATCCAATGCTTAGACAATACAAATAGTATACATTTCAATTTTACACCAAAGCACTTACTGCAAACCTAATGGAAACACTTTAGGTTAACTTTCCACATGATTATGAGTAGTTTGAAAGTTGTTTCATGGCTGTAGACATCAACACAAAAAAGTTGTTATCTCAGTGCATGCAATGCTTAGACAATACAAATAGTATACATTTCAATTTTACTCCAAACCACTTACTGCAAACCTAATGGAAACACCTTAGGTTAACTTCCCACATGATTATGAGTAGTTTGAAAGTTGTTTCATGGCTGTACACATCAACACAAAAAAGTTGTTATCTGAGTGCATGCAATGCTTAGACAATACAAATAGTATACATTTCAATTTTACACCAAAGCACTTACTGCAAACCTAATGGAAACACTTTAGGTTAACTTTCCACATGATTATGAGTAGTTTGAAAGTTGTTTCATGGCTGTACACATCAACACAAAAAAGTTGTTATCTGAGTGCATGCAATGCTTAGACAATACAAATAGTATACATTTCAATTTTACACCAAAGCACCTACTGCAAACCTAATGGAAACACCTTAGGTTAACTTTCCACATGATTGTGAGTAGTTTGAAAGTTGTTTCATGGCTGTAGACATCAACACAGAAAAGTTGTTATCTGAGTGCATCCAATGCTTAGACAATACAAATAGTATACATTTCAATTTTACACCAAAGCACTTACTGCAAACCTAATGGAAACACTTTAGGTTAACTTTCCACATGATTATGAGTAGTTTGAAAGTTGTTTCATGGCTGTACACATCAAAACAAAAAAGTTGTTATCTGAGTGCATGCAATGCTTAGACAATACAAATAGTATACATTTCAATTTTACACCAAAGCACCTACTGCAAACCTAATGGAAACACCTTAGGTTAACTTTCCACATGATTGTGAGTAGTTTGAAAGTTGTTTCATGGCTGTAGACATCAACACAAAAAAGTTGTTATCTCAGTGCATGCAATGCTTAGACAATACAAATAGTATACATTTCAATTTTACTCCAAACCACTTACTGCAAACCTAATGGAAACACCTTAGGTTAACTTCCCACATGATTATGAGTAGTTTGAAAGTTGTTTCATGGCTGTACACATCAACACAAAAAAGTTGTTATCTGAGTGCATGCAATGCTTAGACAATACAAATAGTATACATTTCAATTTTACACCAAAGCACCTACTGCAAACCTAATGGAAACACCTTAGGTTAACTTTCCACATGATTGTGAGTAGTTTGAAAGTTGTTTCATGGCTGCAGACATCAACACAAAAAAGTTGTTATCTGAGTGCATCCAATGCTTAGACAATACAAATAGTATACATTTCAATTTTACACCAAAGCACTTACTGCAAACCTAATGGAAACACTTTAGGTTAACTTTCCACATGATTATGAGTAGTTTGAAAGTTGTTTCATGGCTGTACACATCAAAACAAAAAAGTTGTTATCTGAGTGCATGCAATGCTTAGACAATACAAATAGTATACATTTCAATTTTACACCAAAGCACTTACTGCAAACCTAATGGAAACACCTTAGGTTAACTTCCCACATGATTATGAGTAGTTTGAAAGTTGTTTCATGGCTGTACACATCAAAACAAAAAAGTTGTTATCTGAGTGCATGCAATGCTTAGACAATACAAATAGTATACATTTCAATTTTACTCCAAACCACTTACTGCAAACCTAATGGAAACACTTTAGGTTAACTTTCCACATGATTATGAGTAGTTTGAAAGTTGTTTCATGGCTGTAGACATCAACACAAAAAAGTTGTTATCTCAGTGCATGCAATGCTTAGACAATACAAATAGTATACATTTCAATTTTACTCCAAACCACTTACTGCAAACCTAATGGAAACACCTTAGGTTAACTTCCCACATGATTATGAGTAGTTTGAAAGTTGTTTCATGGCTGTACACATCAACACAAAAAAGTTGTTATCTGAGTGCATGCAATGCTTAGACAATACAAATAGTATACATTTCAATTTTACACCAAAGCACTTACTGCAAACCTAATGGAAACACTTTAGGTTAACTTTCCACATGATTATGAGTAGTTCGAAAGTTGTTTCATGGCTGTACACATCAACACAAAAAAGTTGTTATCTGCGTGCATGCAATGCTTAGACAATACAAATAGTATACATTTCAATTTTACACCAAAGCACCTACTGCAAACCTAATGGAAACACCTTAGGTTAACTTTCCACATGATTGTGAGTAGTTTGAAAGTTGTTTCATGGTTGTAGACATCAACACAAAAAAGTTGTTATCTGAGTGCATCCAATGCTTAGACAATACAAATAGTATACATTTCAATTTTACACCAAAGCACTTACTGCAAACCTAATGGAAACACTTTAGGTTAACTTTCCACATGATTATGAGTAGTTTGAAAGTTGTTTCATGGCTGTACACATCAAAACAAAAAAGTTGTTATCTGAGTGCATGCAATGCTTAGACAATACAAATAGAATACATTTCAATTTTACACCAAAGCACCTACTGCAAACCTAATGGAAACACCTTAGGTTAACTTTCCACATGATTGTGAGTAGTTTGAAAGTTGTTTCATGGCTGTAGACATCAACACAAAAAGGTTGTTATCTGAGTGCATCCAATGCTTAGACAATACAAATAGTATACATTTCAATTTTACACCAAAGCACTTACTGCAAACCTAATGGAAACACCTTAGGTTAACTTCCCACATGATTATGAGTAGTTTGAAAGTTGTTTCATGGCTGTACACATCAAAACAAAAAAGTTGTTATCTGAGTGCATGCAATGCTTAGACAATACAAATAGTATACATTTCAATTTTACTCCAAACCACTTACTGCAAACCTAATGGAAACACCTTAGGTTAACTTCCCACATGATTATGAGTAGTTTGAAAGTTGTTTCATGGCTGTACACATCAACACAAAAAAGTTGTTATCTGAGTGCATGCAATGCTTAGACAATACAAATAGTATACATTTCAATTTTACACCAAAGCACCTACTGCAAACCTAATGGAAACACCTTAGGTTAACTTTCCACATGATTGTGAGTAGTTTGAAAGTTGTTTCATGGCTGCAGACATCAACACAAAAAAGTTGTTATCTGAGTGCATCCAATGCTTAGAGAATACAAATAGTATACATTTCAATTTTACACCAAAGCACTTACTGCAAACCTAATGGAAACACTTTAGGTTAACTTTCCACATGATTATGAGTAGTTTGAAAGTTGTTTCATGGCTGTACACATCAAAACAAAAAAGTTGTTATCTGAGTGCATGCAATGCTTAGACAATACAAATAGTATACATTTCAATTTTACACCAAAGCACTTACTGCAAACCTAATGGAAACACCTTAGGTTAACTTCCCACATGATTATGAGTAGTTTGAAAGTTGTTTCATGGCTGTACACATCAAAACAAAAAAGTTGTTATCTGAGTGCATGCAATGCTTAGACAATACAAATAGTATACATTTCAATTTTACTCCAAACCACTTACTGCAAACCTAATGGAAACACTTTAGGTTAACTTTCCACATGATTATGAGTAGTTTGAAAGTTGTTTCATGGCTGTAGACATCAACACAAAAAAGTTGTTATCTCAGTGCATGCAATGCTTAGACAATACAAATAGTATACATTTCAATTTTACTCCAAACCACTTACTGCAAACCTAATGGAAACACCTTAGGTTAACTTCCCACATGATTATGAGTAGTTTGAAAGTTGTTTCATGGCTGTACACATCAACACAAAAAAGTTGTTATCTGAGTGCATGCAATGATTAGACAATACAAATAGTATACATTTCAATTTTACACCAAAGCACTTACTGCAAACCTAATGGAAACACTTTAGGTTAACTTTCCACATGATTATGAGTAGTTCGAAAGTTGTTTCATGGCTGTACACATCAACACAAAAAAGTTGTTATCTGAGTGCATGCAATGCTTAGACAATACAAATAGTATACATTTCAATTTTACACCAAAGCACCTACTGCAAACCTAATGGAAACACCTTAGGTTAACTTTCCACATGATTGTGAGTAGTTTGAAAGTTGTTTCATGGCTGTAGACATCAACACAAAAAAGTTGTTATCTGAGTGCATCCAATGCTTAGACAATACAAATAGTATACATTTCAATTTTACACCAAAGCACTTACTGCAAACCTAATGGAAACACTTTAGGTTAACTTTCCACATGATTATGAGTAGTTTGAAAGTTGTTTCATGGCTGTACACATCAAAACAAAAAAGTTGTTATCTGAGTGCATGCAATGCTTAGGACAATACAAATAGTATACATTTCAATTTTACACCAAAGCACCTACTGCAAACCTAATGGAAACACCTTAGGTTAACTTTCCACATGATTGTGAGTAGTTTGAAAGTTGTTTCATGGCTGTAGACATCAACACAAAAAAGTTGTTATCTGAGTGCATCCAATGCTTAGACAATACAAATAGTATACATTTCAATTTTACACCAAAGCACTTACTGCAAACCTAATGGAAACACCTTAGGTTAACTTCCCACATGATTATGAGTAGTTTGAAAGTTGTTTCATGGCTGTACACATCAAAACAAAAAAGTTGTTATCTGAGTGCATGCAATGCTTAGACAATACAAATAGTATACATTTCAATTTTACACCTAAGCACCTACTGCAAACCTAATGGAAACACCTTAGGTTAACTTTCCACATGATTATGAGTAGTTTGAAAGTTGTTTCATGGCTGTACACATCAACACAAAAAAGTTGTTATCTCAGTGCATGCAATGCTTAGACAATACAAATAGTATACATTTCAATTTTACACCAAAGCACTTACTGCAACCCTAATGGAAACACTTTAGGTTAACTTTCCACATGATTATGAGTAGTTTGAAAGTTGTTTCATGGCTGTACACATCAACACAAAAAAGTTGCTATCTAAGTGCATGCAATGCTTAGACAATACAAATAGTATACATTTCAATTTTACACCAAAGCACTTACTGCAAACCTAATGGAAACAACTTAGATTAACTTCCCACATGATTCTGAGATGTCTGAAAGTTGTTTCATTACTGTGCACATAAAGACAAAAAAGTTGATTTCACAGTGAATAGAATGCTTTGACATAAAAGCAGTATACATTTCAATTTTACACCAAAGCACCTACTGCAAACCTAATGGAAACACCTTAGGTTAACTTCCCACATGATTATGAGTAGTTTGAAAGTTGTTTCATGGCTGTACACATCAACACAAGAAAGTTGGTTATCTGAGAGCATGCAATGCTTAGACAATACAAATAGTATACATTTCAATTTTACACCAAAGCACTTACTGCAAACCTAATGGAAACACTTTAGGTTAATTTTCCACATGATTATGAGTAGTTTGAAAGTTGTGTGTCATGGCTGTACACATCAACACAAAAAAGTTGTTATCTGAGTGCATGCAATGCTTAGACAATACAAATAGTATACATTTCAATTTTACACCAAAGCACCTACTGCAAACCTAATGGAAACACCTTAAGTTAACTTTCCACATGATTGTGAGTAGTTTGAAAGTTGTTTCATGGCTGTAGACATCAACACAAAAAAGTTGTTATCTGAGTGCATGCAATGCTTAGACAATACAAATAGTATACATTTCAATTTTACACCAAAGCACTTACTGCAACCCTAATGGAAACACTTTAGGTTAACTTTCCACATGATTATGAGTAGTTTGAAAGTTGTTTCATGGCTGTACACATCAACACAAAAAAGTTGCTATCTAAGTGCATGCAATGCTTAGACAATACAAATAGTATACATTTCAATTTTACACCAAAGCACTTACTGCAAACCTAATGGAAACAACTTAGATTAACTTCCCACATGATTCTGAGATGTCTGAAAGTTGTTTCATTACTGTGCACATAAAGACAAAAAAGTTGATTTCACAGTGAATAGAATGCTTTGACATAAAAGCAGTATACATTTCAATTTTTACACCAAAGCACCTACTGCAAACCTAATGGAAACACCTTAGGTTAACTTCCCACATGATTATGAGTAGTTTGAAAGTTGTTTCATGGCTGTACACATCAACACAAGAAAGTTGTTATCTGAGAGCATGCAATGCTTAGACAATTCAAATAGTATACATTTCAATTTTACACCAAAGCACTTACTGCAAACCTAATGGAAACACTTTAGGTTAACTTTCCACATGATTATGAGTAGTTTGAAAGTTGTTTCATGGCTGTACACATCAACACAAAAAAGTTGTTATCTGAGTGCATGCAATGCTTAGACAATACAAATAGTATACATTTCAATTTACACCCAAAGCACCTACTGCAAACCTAATGGAAACACCTTAAGTTAACTTTCCACATGATTGTGAGTAGTTTGAAAGTTGTTTCATGGCTGTAGACATCAACACAAAAAAGTTGTTATCTGAGTGCATCCAATGCTTAGACAATACAAATAGTATACATTTCAATTTTACACCAAAGCACTTACTGAAACCTAATGGAAACACTTTAGGTTAACTTTCCACATGATTATGAGTAGTTTGAAAGTTGTTTCATGGCTGTAGACATCAACACAAAAAAGTTGTTATCTCAGTGCATGCAATGCTTAGACAATACAAATAGTATACATTTCAATTTTACTCCAAACCACTTACTGCAAACCTAATGGAAACACCTTAGGTTAACTTCCCACATGATTATGAGTAGTTTGAAAGTTGTTTCATGGCTGTACACATCAACACAAAAAAGTTGTTATCTGAGTGCATGCAATGCTTAGACAATACAAATAGTATACATTTCAATTTTACACCAAAGCACTTACTGCAAACCTAATGGAAACACTTTAGGTTAACTTTCCACATGATTATGAGTAGTTTGAAAGTTGTTTCATGGCTGTACACATCAACACAAAAAAGTTGTTATCTGAGTGCATGCAATGCTTAGACAATACAAATAGTATACATTTCAATTTTACACCAAAGCACCTACTGCAAACCTAATGGAAACACCTTAGGTTAACTTTCCACATGATTGTGAGTAGTTTGGAAAGTTGTTTCATGGCTGTAGACATCAACACAAAAAAGTTGTTATCTGAGTGCATCCAATGCTTAGACAATACAAATAGTATACATTTCAATTTGTACACCAAAGCACTTACTGCAAACCTAATGGAAACACTTTAGGTTAACTTTCCACATGATTATGAGGAGTTTGAAAGTTGGTTTCATGGCTGTACACATCAAAACAAAAAAGTTGTTATCTGAGTGCATGCAATGCTTAGACAATACAATAGTATACATTTCAATTTTACACCAAAGCACTTACTGCAAACCTAATGGAAACACTTTAGGTTAACTTTCCACATGATTATGAGTAGTTTGAAAGTTGTTTCATGGCTGTACACATCAACACAAAAAAGTTGTTATCTGAGTGCATGCAATGCTTAGACAATACAAATAGTATACATTTCAATTTTACACCAAAGCACCTACTGCAAACCTAATGGAAACACCTTAGGTTAACTTTCCACATGATTGTGAGTAGTTTGAAAGTTGTTTCATGGCTGTAGACATCAACACAAAAAAGTTGTTATCTGAGTGCATGCAATGCTTAGACAATACAAATAGTATACATTTCAATTTTACACCAAAGCACCTACTGCAAACCTAATGGAAACACCTTAGGTTAACTTTCCACATGATTGTGAGTAGTTTGAAAGTTGTTTCATGGCTGTAGACATCAACACAAAAAAGTTGTTATCTGAGTGCATGCAATGCTTAGACAATACAAATAGTATACATTTCAATTTTACTCCAAAACACCTACTGCAAACCTAATGGAAACACCTTAGGTTAACTTTCCACATGATTGTGAGTAGTTTGAAAGTTGTTTCATGGCTGTAGACATCAACACAAAAAGGTTGTTATCTCAGTGCATGCAATGCTTAGACAATACAAATAGTATACATTTCAATTTTACACCAAAGCACTTACTGCAAACCTAATGGAAACACTTTAGGTTAACTTCCCACATGATTCTGAGATGTCTGAAAGTTGTTTCATACCTGTGCACATAAAGACAAAAAAGTTGATTTCACAGTGAATAGAATGCTTTGACATAAAAGTAGTATACATTTCAATTGTACTCAAAAGTCTTGACTGCAAACCTAATGCAAACACATTTGGTTAACTTACCAGATGAGTATGACTAGGTTAATAGTTGTTTCATGCCTCAGTTCATCAAGACAAAAAAGTTACTTTCTCAGTACTACTATGCTCTGACATTAAGGTAGTACACATCTGAATTTTACACCAAAGCACCTACTGCAAACCTAATGGAAACACCTTAGGTTAACTTTCCACATGATTGTGAGTAGTTTGAAAGTTGTTTCATGGCTGTAGACATCAACACAAAAAAGTTGTTATCTCAGTGCATGCAATGCTTAGACAATACAAATAGTATACATTTCAATTTTACTCCAAAGCACTTACTGCAAACCTAATGGAAACACCTTAGGTTAACTTCCCACATGATTATGAGTAGTTTGAAAGTTGTTTCATGGCTGTACACATCAACACAAAAAAGTTGTTATCTGAGTGCATCCAATGCTTAGACAATACAAATAGTATAGATTTCAATTTTACACCAAAGCACTTACTGCAAACCTAATGGAAACACTTTAGGTTAACTTTCCACATGATTATGAGTAGTTTGAAAGTTGTTTCATGGCTGTACACATCAACACAAAAAAGTTGTTATCTGAGTGCATGCAATGCTTAGACAATACAAATAGTATACATTTCAATTTTACACCAAAGCACCTACTGCAAACCTAATGGAAACACCTTAGGTTAACTTTCCACATGATTGTGAGTAGTTTGAAAGTTGTTTCATGGCTGTAGACATCAACACAAAAAAGTTGTTATCTGAGTGCATCCAATGCTTAGACAATACAAATAGTATACATTTCAATTTTACACCAAAGCACTTACTGCAAACCTAATGGAAACACTTTAGGTTAACTTTCCACATGATTATGAGTAGTTTGAAAGTTGTTTCATGGCTGTACACATCAAAACAAAAAAGTTGTTATCTGAGTGCATGCAATCCTTAGACAATACAAATAGTATACATTTCAATTTTACACCAAAGCACCTACTGCAAACCTAATGGAAACACCTTAGGTTAACTTTCCACATGATTGTGAGTAGTTTGAAAGTTGTTTCATGGCTGTAGACATCAACACAAAAAAGTTGTTATCTCAGTGCATGCAATGCTTAGACAATACAAATAGTATACATTTCAATTTTACTCCAAACCACTTACTGCAAACCTAATGGAAACACCTTAGGTTAACTTCCCACATGATTATGAGTAGTTTGAAAGTTGTTTCATGGCTGTACACATCAACACAAAAAAGTTGTTATCTGAGTGCATGCAATGCTTAGACAATACAAATAGTATACATTTCAATTTTACACCAAAGTACTTACTGCAAACCTAATGGAAACACCTTAGGTTAACTTCCCACATGATTATGAGTAGTTTGAAAGTTGTTTCATGGCTGTACACATCAACACAAGAAAGTTGTTATCTGAGAGCATGCAATGCTTAGACAATACAAATAGTATACATTTCAATTTTACACCAAAGCACTTACTGCAAACCTAATGGAAACACTTTAGGTTAACTTTCCACATGATTATGAGTAGTTTGAAAGTTGTTTCATGGCTGTACACATCAACACAAAAAAGTTGTTATCTGAGTGCATGCAATGCTTAGACAATACAAATAGTATACATTTCAATTTTACACCAAAGCACCTACTGCAAACCTAATGGAAACACCTTAAGTTAACTTTCCACATGATTGTGAGTAGTTTGAAAGTTGTTTCATGGCTGTAGACATCAACACAAAAAAGTTGTTATCTGAGTGCATCCAATGCTTAGACAATACAAATAGTATACATTTCAATTTTACACCAAAGCACTTACTGCAAACCTAATGGAAACACTTTAGGTTAACTTTCCACATGATTATGAGTAGTTTGAAAGTTGTTTCATGGCTGTAGACATCAACACAAAAAAGTTGTTATCTCTGTGCATGCAATGCTTAGACAATACAAATAGTATACATTTCAATTTTACTCCAAACCACTTACTGCAAACCTAATGGAAACACCTTAGGTTAACTTCCCACATGATTATGAGTAGTTTGAAAGTTGTTTCATGGCTGTACACATCAACACAAAAAAGTTGTTATCTGAGTGCATGCAATGCTTAGACAATACAAATAGTATAGATTTCAATTTTACACCAAAGCACTTACTGCAAACCTAATGGAAACACTTTAGGTTAACTTACCACATGATTATGAGTAGTTTGAAAGTTGTTTCATGGCTGTACACATCAACACAAAAAAGTTGTTATCTGAGTGCATGCAATGCTTAGACAATACAAATAGTATACATTTCAATTTTACACCAAAGCACCTACTGCAAACCTAATGGAAACACCTTAGGTTAACTTTCCACATGATTGTGAGTAGTTTGAAAGTTGTTTCATGGCTGTAGACATCAACACAAAAAAGTTGTTATCTGAGTGCATCCAATGCTTAGACAATACAAATAGTATACATTTCAATTTTACACCAAAGCACTTACTGCAAACCTAATGGAAACACTTTAGGTTAACTTTCCACATGATTATGAGTAGTTTGAAAGTTGTTTCATGGCTGTACACATCAAAACAAAAAAGTTGTTATCTGAGTGCATGCAATGCTTAGACAATACAAATAGTATACATTTCAATTTTACACCAAAGCACCTACTGCAAACCTAATGGAAACACCTTAGGTTAACTTTCCACATGATTGTGAGTAGTTTGAAAGTTGTTTCATGGCTGTAGACATCAACACAAAAAAGTTGTTATCTCAGTGCATGCAATGCTTAGACAATACAAATAGTATACATTTCAATTTTACTCCAAACCACTTACTGCAAACCTAATGGAAACACCTTAGGTTAACTTCCCACATGATTATGAGTAGTTTGAAAGTTGTTTCATGGCTGTACACATCAACACAAAAAAGTTGTTATCTGAGTGCATGCAATGCTTAGACAATACAAATAGTATACATTTCAATTTTACACCAAAGCACCTACTGCAAACCTAATGGAAACACCTTAGGTTAACTTTCCACATGATTGTGAGTAGTTTGAAAGTTGTTTCATGGCTGTAGACATCAACACAAAAAAGTTGTTATCTGAGTGCATCCAATGCTTAGACAATACAAATAGTATACATTTCAATTTTACACCAAAGCACTTACTGCAAACCTAATGGAAACACTTTAGGTTAACTTTCCACATGATTATGAGTAGTTTGAAAGTTGTTTCATGGCTGTACACATCAACACAAAAAAGTTGTTATCTGAGTGCATGCAATGCTTAGACAATACAAATAGTATACATTTCAATTTTACACCAAAGCACCTACTGCAAACCTAATGGAAACACCTTAGGTTAACTTTCCACATGATTGTGAGTAGTTTGAAAGTTGTTTCATGGCTGTAGACATCAACACAAAAAAGTTGTTATCTGAGTGCATCCAATGCTTAGACAATACAAATAGTATACATTTCAATTTTACACCAAAGCACTTACTGCAAACCTAATGGAAACACCTTAGGTTAACTTTCCACATGATTATGAGTAGTTTGAAAGTTGTTTCATGGCTGTACACATCAAAACAAAAAAGTTGTTATCTGAGTGCATGCAATGCTTAGACAATACAAATAGTATACATTTCAATTTTACACCAAAGCACCTACTGCAAACCTAATGGAAACACCTTAGGTTAACTTTCCACATGATTGTGAGTAGTTTGAAAGTTGTTTCATGGCTGTAGACATCAACACAAAAAAGTTGTTATCTGAGTGCATCCAATGCTTAGACAATACAAATAGTATACATTTCAATTTTACACCAAAGCACTTACTGCAAACCTAATGGAAACACTTTAGGTTAACTTTCCACATGATTATGAGTAGTTTGAAAGTTGTTTCATGGCTGTACACATCAAAACAAAAAAGTTGTTATCTGAGTGCATGCAATGCTTAGACAATACAAATAGTATACATTTCAATTTTACACCAAAGCACCTACTGCAAACCTAATGGAAACACCTTAGGTTAACTTTCCACATGATTGTGAGTAGTTTGAAAGTTGTTTCATGGCTGTAGACATCAACACAAAAAAGTTGTTATCTCAGTGCATGCAATGCTTAGACAATACAAATAGTATACATTTCAATTTTACTCCAAACCACTTACTGCAAACCTAATGGAAACACCTTAGGTTAACTTCCCACATGATTATGAGTAGTTTGAAAGTTGTTTCATGGCTGTACACATCAACACAAAAAAGTTGTTATCTGAGTGCATGCAATGCTTAGACAATACAAATAGTATACATTTCAATTTTACACCAAAGCACCTACTGCAAACCTAATGGAAACACCTTAGGTTAACTTTCCACATGATTGTGAGTAGTTTGAAAGTTGTTTCATGGCTGTAGACATCAACACAAAAAAGTTGTTATCTGAGTGCATCCAATGCTTAGACAATACAAATAGTATACATTTCAATTTTACACCAAAGCACTTACTGCAAACCTAATGGAAACACTTTAGGTTAACTTTCCACATGATTATGAGTAGTTTGAAAGTTGTTTCATGGCTGTACACATCAACACAAAAAAGTTGTTATCTGAGTGCATGCAATGCTTAGACAATACAAATAGTATACATTTCAATTTTACACCAAAGCACCTACTGCAAACCTAATGGAAACACCTTAGGTTAACTTTCCACATGATTGTGAGTAGTTTGAAAGTTGTTTCATGGCTGTAGACATCAACACAAAAAAGTTGTTATCTGAGTGCATCCAATGCTTAGACAATACAAATAGTATACATTTCAATTTTACACCAAAGCACTTACTGCAAACCTAATGGAAACACTTTAGGTTAACTTTCCACATGATTATGAGTAGTTTGAAAGTTGTTTCATGGCTGTACACATCAAAACAAAAAAGTTGTTATCTGAGTGCATGCAATGCTTAGACAATACAAATAGTATACATTTCAATTTTACACCAAAGCACCTACTGCAAACCTAATGGAAACACCTTAGGTTAACTTTCCACATGATTGTGAGTAGTTTGAAAGTTGTTTCATGGCTGTAGACATCAACACAAAAAAGTTGTTATCTCAGTGCATGCAATGCTTAGACAATACAAATAGTATACATTTCAATTTTACTCCAAACCACTTACTGCAAACCTAATGGAAACACCTTAGGTTAACTTCCCACATGATTATGAGTAGTTTGAAAGTTGTTTCATGGCTGTACACATCAACACAAAAAAGTTGTTATCTGAGTGCATGCAATGCTTAGACAATACAAATAGTATACATTTGAATTTTACACCAAAGCACCTACTGCAAACCTAATGGAAACACCTTAGGTTAACTTTCCACATGATTGTGAGTAGTTTGAAAGTTGTTTCATGGCTGCAGACATCAACACAAAAAAGTTGTTATCTGAGTGCATTCAATGCTTAGACAATACAAATAGTATACATTTCAATTTTACACCAAAGCACTTACTGCAAACCTAATGGAAACACTTTAGGTTAACTTTCCACATGATTATGAGTAGTTTGAAAGTTGTTTCATGGCTGTACACATCAAAACAAAAAAGTTGTTATCTGAGTGCATGCAATGCTTAGACAGTACAAATAGTATACATTTCAATTTTACACCAAAGCACCTACTGCAAACCTAATGGAAACACCTTAGGTTAACTTTCCACATGATTGTGAGTAGTTTGAAAGTTGTTTCATGGCTGTAGACATCAACACAAAAAAGTTGCTATCTGAGTGCATCCAATGCTTAGACAATACAAATAGTATACATTTCAATTTTACACCAAAGCACTTACTGCAAACCTAATGGAAACACCTTAGGTTAACTTCCCACATGATTATGAGTAGTTTGAAAGTTGTTTCATGGCTGTACACATCAAAACAAAAAAGTTGTTATCTGAGTGCATGCAATGCTTAGACAATACAAATAGTATACATTTCAATTTTACTCCAAACCACTTACTGCAAACCTAATGGAAACACTTTAGGTTAACTTTCCACATGATTATGAGTAGTTTGAAAGTTGTTTCATGGCTGTAGACATCAACACAAAAAAGTTGTTATCTCAGTGCATGCAATGCTTAGACAATACAAATAGTATACATTTCAATTTTACTCCAAACCACTTACTGCAAACCTAATGGAAACACCTTAGGTTAACTTCCCACATGATTATGAGTAGTTTGAAAGTTGTTTCATGGCTGTACACATCAACACAAAAAAGTTGTTATCTGAGTGCATGCAATGCTTAGACAATACAAATAGTATACATTTCAATTTTACACCAAAGCACTTACTGCAAACCTAATGGAAACACTTTAGGTTAACTTTCCACATGATTATGAGTAGTTTGAAAGTTGTTTCATGGCTGTACACATCAACACAAAAAAGTTGTTATCTGAGTGCATGCAATGCTTAGACAATACAAATAGTATACATTTCAATTTTACACCAAAGCACCTACTGCAAACCTAATGGAAACACCTTAGGTTAACTTTCCACATGATTGTGAGTAGTTTGAAAGTTGTTTCATGGCTGTAGACATCAACACAAAAAAGTTGTTATCTGAGTGCATCCAATGCTTAGACAATACAAATAGTATACATTTCAATTTTACACCAAAGCACCTACTGCAAACCTAATGGAAACAGCTTAGGTTAACTTTCCACATGATTGTGAGTAGTTTGAAAGTTGTTTCATGGCTGTAGACATCAACACAAAAAAGTTGTTATCTCAGTGCATGCAATGCTTAGACAATACAAATAGTATACATTTCAATTTTACTCCAAACCACTTACTGCAAACCTAATGGAAACAACTTAGATTAACTTCCCACATGATTATGAGTAGTTTGAAAGTTGTTTCATGGCTGTACACATCAACACAAAAAATTGTTATCTGTGTGCATGCAATGATTAGACAATACAAATAGTATACATTTCAATTTTACACCAAAGCACTTACTGCAAACCTAATGGAAATACTTTAGGTTAACTTTCCACATGATTATGAGTAGTTTGAAAGTTGTTTCATGGCTGTACACATCAACACAAAAAAGTTGTTATCTGAGTGCATGCAATGCTTAGACAATACAAATAGTATACATTTCAATTTTACACCAAAGCACCTACTGCAAACCTAATGGAAACACCTTAGGTTAACTTTCCACATGATTGTGAGTAGTTTGAAAGTTGTTTCATGGCTGTACACATCAACACAAAAAAGTTGTTATCTGAGTGCATCCAATGCTTAGACAATACAAATAGTATACATTTCAATTTTACACCAAAGCACTTACTGCAAACCTAATGGAAACACTTTAGGTTAACTTTCCACATGATTATGAGTAGTTTGAAAGTTGTTTCATGGCTGTACACATCAACACAAAAAAGTTGCTATCTAAGTGCATGCAATGCTTAGACAATACAAATAGTATACATTTCAATTTTACACCAAAGCACTTACTGCAAACCTAATGGAAACAACTTAGATTAACTTCCCACATGATTCTGAGATGTCTGAAAGTTGTTTCATTACTGTGCACATAAAGACAAAAAAGTTGATTTCACAGTGAATAGAATGCTTTGACATAAAAGCAGTATACATTTCAATTTTACACCAAAGTACTTACTGCAAACCTAATGGAAACACCTTAGGTTAACTTCCCACATGATTATGAGTAGTTTGAAAGTTGTTTCATGGCTGTACACATCAACACAAGAAAGTTGTTATCTGAGAGCATGCAATGCTTAGACAATACAAATAGTATACATTTCAATTTTACACCAAAGCACTTACTGCAAACCTAATGGAAACACTTTAGGTTAACTTTCCACATGATTATGAGTAGTTTGAAAGTTGTTTCATGGCTGTACACATCAACACAAAAAAGTTGTTATCTGAGTGCATGCAATGCTTAGACAATACAAATAGTATACATTTCAATTTTACACCAAAGCACCTACTGCAAACCTAATGGAAACACCTTAAGTTAACTTTCCACATGATTGTGAGTAGTTTGAAAGTTGTTTCATGGCTGTAGACATCAACACAAAAAAGTTGTTATCTGAGTGCATCCAATGCTTAGACAATACAAATAGTATACATTTCAATTTTACACCAAAGCACTTACTGCAAACCTAATGGAAACACTTTAGGTTAACTTTCCACATGATTATGAGTAGTTTGAAAGTTGTTTCATGGCTGTAGACATCAACACAAAAAAGTTGTTATCTCAGTGCATGCAATGCTTAGACAATACAAATAGTATACATTTCAATTTTACTCCAAACCACTTACTGCAAACCTAATGGAAACACCTTAGGTTAACTTCCCACATGATTATGAGTAGTTTGAAAGTTGTTTCATGGCTGTACACATCAACACAAAAAAGTTGTTATCTGAGTGCATGCAATGCTTAGACAATACAAATAGTATACATTTCAATTTTACACCAAAGCACTTACTGCAAACCTAATGGAAACACTTTAGGTTAACTTTCCACATGATTATGAGTAGTTTGAAAGTTGTTTCATGGCTGTACACATCAACACAAAAAAGTTGTTATCTGAGTGCATGCAATGCTTAGACAATACAAATAGTATACATTTCAATTTTACACCAAAGCACCTACTGCAAACCTAATGGAAACACCTTAGGTTAACTTTCCACATGATTGTGAGTAGTTTGAAAGTTGTTTCATGGCTGTAGACATCAACACAAAAAAGTTGTTATCTCAGTGCATGCAATGCTTAGACAATACAAATAGTATACATTTCAATTTTACTCCAAACCACTTACTGCAAACCTAATGGAAACACCTTAGGTTAACTTCCCACATGATTATGAGTAGTTTGAAAGTTGTTTCATGGCTGTACACATCAACACAAAAAAGTTGTTATCTGAGTGCATGCAATGCTTAGACAATACAAATAGTATACATTTCAATTTTACACCAAAGCACCTACTGCAAACCTAATGGAAACACCTTAGGTTAACTTTCCACATGATTGTGAGTAGTTTGAAAGTTGTTTCATGGCTGCAGACATCAACACAAAAAAGTTGTTATCTGAGTGCATCCAATGCTTAGACAATACAAATAGTATACATTTCAATTTTACACCAAAGCACTTACTGCAAACCTAATGGAAACACTTTAGGTTAACTTTCCACATGATTATGAGTAGTTTGAAAGTTGTTTCATGGCTGTACACATCAAAACAAAAAAGTTGTTATCTGAGTGCATGCAATGCTTAGACAATACAAATAGTATACATTTCAATTTTACACCAAAGCACTTACTGCAAACCTAATGGAAACACCTTAGGTTAACTTCCCACATGATTATGAGTAGTTTGAAAGTTGTTTCATGGCTGTACACATCAAAACAAAAAAGTTGTTATCTGAGTGCATGCAATGCTTAGACAATACAAATAGTATACATTTCAATTTTACTCCAAACCACTTACTGCAAACCTAATGGAAACACTTTAGGTTAACTTTCCACATGATTATGAGTAGTTTGAAAGTTGTTTCATGGCTGTAGACATCAACACAAAAAAGTTGTTATCTCAGTGCATGCAATGCTTAGACAATACAAATAGTATACATTTCAATTTTACTCCAAACCACTTACTGCAAACCTAATGGAAACACCTTAGGTTAACTTCCCACATGATTATGAGTAGTTTGAAAGTTGTTTCATGGCTGTACACATCAACACAAAAAAGTTGTTATCTGAGTGCATGCAATGCTTAGACAATACAAATAGTATACATTTCAATTTTACACCAAAGCACTTACTGCAAACCTAATGGAAACACTTTAGGTTAACTTTCCACATGATTATCAGTAGTTCGAAAGTTGTTTCATGGCTGTACACATCAACACAAAAAAGTTGTTATCTGAGTGCATGCAATGCTTAGACAATACAAATAGTATACATTTCAATTTTACACCAAAGCACCTACTGCAAACCTAATGGAAACACCTTAGGTTAACTTTCCACATGATTGTGAGTAGTTTGAAAGTTGTTTCATGGTTGTAGACATCAACACAAAAAAGTTGTTATCTGAGTGCATCCAATGCTTAGACAATACAAATAGTATACATTTCAATTTTACACCAAAGCACTTACTGCAAACCTAATGGAAACACTTTAGGTTAACTTTCCACATGATTATGAGTAGTTTGAAAGTTGTTTCATGGCTGTACACATCAAAACAAAAAAGTTGTTATCTGAGTGCATGCAATGCTTAGACAATACAAATAGTATACATTTCAATTTTACACCAAAGCACCTACTGCAAACCTAATGGAAACACCTTAGGTTAACTTTCCACATGATTGTGAGTAGTTTGAAAGTTGTTTCATGGCTGTAGACATCAACACAAAAAAGTTGTTATCTGACTGCATCCAATGCTTAGACAATACAAATAGTATACATTTCAATTTTACACCAAAGCACTTACTGCAAACCTAATGGAAACACCTTAGGTTAACTTCCCACATGATTATGAGTAGTTTGAAAGTTGTTTCATGGCTGTACACATCAAAACAAAAAAGTTGTTATCTGAGTGCATGCAATGCTTAGACAATACAAATAGTATACATTTCAATTTTACTCCAAACCACTTACTGCAAACCTAATGGAAACACCTTAGGTTAACTTCCCACATGATTATGAGTAGTTTGAAAGTTGTTTCATGGCTGTACACATCAACACAAAAAAGTTGTTATCTGAGTGCATGCAATGCTTAGACAATACAAATAGTATACATTTCAATTTTACACCAAAGCACCTACTGCAAACCTAATGGAAACACCTTAGGTTAACTTTCCACATGATTGTGAGTAGTTTGAAAGTTGTTTCATGGCTGCAGACATCAACACAAAAAAGTTGTTATCTGAGTGCATCCAATGCTTAGACAATACAAATAGTATACATTTCAATTTTACACCAAAGCACTTACTGCAAACCTAATGGAAACACTTTAGGTTAACTTTCCACATGATTATGAGTAGTTTGAAAGTTGTTTCATGGCTGTACACATCAAAACAAAAAAGTTGTTATCTGAGTGCATGCAATGCTTAGACAATACAAATAGTATACATTTCAATTTTACACCAAAGCACTTACTGCAAACCTAATGGAAACACCTTAGGTTAACTTCCCACATGATTATGAGTAGTTTGAAAGTTGTTTCATGGCTGTACACATCAAAACAAAAAAGTTGTTATCTGAGTGCATGCAATGCTTAGACAATACAAATAGTATACATTTCAATTTTACTCCAAACCACTTACTGCAAACCTAATGGAAACACTTTAGGTTAACTTTCCACATGATTATGAGTAGTTTGAAAGTTGTTTCATGGCTGTAGACATCAACACAAAAAAGTTGTTATCTCAGTGCATGCAATGCTTAGACAATACAAATAGTATACATTTCAATTTTACTCCAAACCACTTACTGCAAACCTAATGGAAACACCTTAGGTTAACTTCCCACATGATTATGAGTAGTTTGAAAGTTGTTTCATGGCTGTACACATCAACACAAAAAAGTTGTTATCTGAGTGCATGCAATGCTTAGACAATACAAATAGTATACATTTCAATTTTACACCAAAGCACTTACTGCAAACCTAATGGAAACACTTTAGGTTAACTTTCCACATGATTATGAGTAGTTCGAAAGTTGTTTCATGGCTGTACACATCAACACAAAAAAGTTGTTATCTGAGTGCATGCAATGCTTAGACAATACAAATAGTATACATTTCAATTTTACACCAAAGCACCTACTGCAAACCTAATGGAAACACCTTAGGTTAACTTTCCACATGATTGTGAGTAGTTTGAAAGTTGTTTCATGGCTGTAGACATCAACACAAAAAAGTTGTTATCTGAGTGCATCCAATGCTTAGACAATACAAATAGTATACATTTCAATTTTACACCAAAGCACTTACTGCAAACCTAATGGAAACACTTTAGGTTAACTTTCCACATGATTATGAGTAGTTTGAAAGTTGTTTCATGGCTGTACACATCAAAACAAAAAAGTTGTTATCTGAGTGCATGCAATGCTTAGACAATACAAATAGTATACATTTCAATGTTACACCAAAGCACCTACTGCAAACCTAATGGAAACACCTTAGGTTAACTTTCCACATGATTGTGAGTAGTTTGAAAGTTGTTTCATGGCTGTAGACATCAACACAAAAAAGTTGTTATCTGAGTGCATCCAATGCTTAGACAATACAAATAGTATACATTTCAATTTTACACCAAAGCACTTACTGCAAACCTAATGGAAACACCTTAGGTTAACTTCCCACATGATTATGAGTAGTTTGAAAGTTGTTTCATGGCTGTACACATCAAAACAAAAAAGTTGTTATCTGAGTGCATGCAATGCTTAGACAATACAAATAGTATACATTTCAATTTTACACCTAAGCACCTACTGCAAACCTAATGGAAACACCTTAGGTTAACTTTCCACATGATTATGAGTAGTTTGAAAGTTGTTTCATGGCTGTACACATCAACACAAAAAAGTTGTTATCTCAGTGCATGCAATGCTTAGACAATACAAATAGTATACATTTCAATTTTACACCAAAGCACTTACTGCAACCCTAATGGAAACACTTTAGGTTAACTTTCCACATGATTATGAGTAGTTTGAAAGTTGTTTCATGGCTGTACACATCAACACAAAAAAGTTGCTATCTAAGTGCATGCAATGCTTAGACAATACAAATAGTATACATTTCAATTTTACACCAAAGCACTTACTGCAAACCTAATGGAAACAACTTAGATTAACTTCCCACATGATTCTGAGATGTCTGAAAGTTGTTTCATTACTGTGCACATAAAGACAAAAAAGTTGATTTCACAGTGAATAGAATGCTTTGACATAAAAGCAGTATACATTTCAATTTTACACCAAAGCACCTACTGCAAACCTAATGGAAACACCTTAGGTTAACTTTCCACATGATTATGAGTAGTTTGAAAGTTGTTTCATGGCTGTACACATCAACACAAGAAAGTTGTTATCTGAGAGCATGCAATGCTTAGACAATACAAATAGTATACATTTCAATTTTACACCAAAGCACTTACTGCAAACCTAATGGAAACACTTTAGGTTAACTTTCCACATGATTATGAGTAGTTTGAAAGTTGTTTCATGGCTGTACACATCAACACAAAAAAGTTGTTATCTGAGTGCATGCAATGCTTAGACAATACAAATAGTATACAATTCAATTTTACACCAAAGCACCTACTGCAAACCTAATGGAAACACCTTAAGTTAACTTTCCACATGATTGTGAGTAGTTTGAAAGTTGCTTCATGGCTGTAGACATCAACACAAAAAAGTTGTTATCTGAGTGCATGCAATGCTTAGACAATACAAATAGTATACATTTCAATTTTACACCAAAGCACTTACTGCAACCCTAATGGAAACACTTTAGGTTAACTTTCCACATGATTATGAGTAGTTTGAAAGTTGTTTCATGGCTGTACACATCAACACAAAAAAGTTGCTATCTAAGTGCATGCAATGCTTAGACAATACAAATAGTATACATTTCAATTTTACACCAAAGCACTTACTGCAAACCTAATGGAAACAACTTAGATTAACTTCCCACATGATTCTGAGATGTCTGAAAGTTGTTTCATTACTGTGCACATAAAGACAAAAAAGTTGATTTCACAGTGAATAGAATGCTTTGACATAAAAGCAGTATACATTTCAATTTTACACCAAAGCACCTACTGCAAACCTAATGGAAACACCTTAGGTTAACTTCCCACATGATTATGAGTAGTTTGAAAGTTGTTTCATGGCTGTACACATCAACACAAGAAAGTTGTTATCTGAGAGCATGCAATGCTTAGACAATACAAATAGTATACATTTCAATTTTACACCAAAGCACTTACTGCAAACCTAATGGAAACACTTTAGGTTAACTTTCCACATGATTATGAGTAGTTTGAAAGTTGTTTCATGGCTGTACACATCAACACAAAAAAGTTGTTATCTGAGTGCATGCAATGCTTAGACAATACAAATAGTATACATTTCAATTTTACACCAAAGCACCTACTGCAAACCTAATGGAAACACCTTAAGTTAACTTTCCACATGATTGTGAGTAGTTTGAAAGTTGTTTCATGGCTGTAGACATCAACACAAAAAAGTTGTTATCTGAGTGCATCCAATGCTTAGACAATACAAATAGTATACATTTCAATTTTACACCAAAGCACTTACTGCAAACCTAATGGAAACACTTTAGGTTAACTTTCCACATGATTATGAGTAGTTTGAAAGTTGTTTCATGGCTGTAGACATCAACACAAAAAAGTTGTTATCTGAGTGCATGCAATGCTTAGACAATACAAATAGTATACATTTCAATTTTACTCCAAACCACTTACTGCAAACCTAATGGAAACACCTTAGGTTAACTTCCCACATGATTATGAGTAGTTTGAAAGTTGTTTCATGGCTGTACACATCAACACAAAAAAGTTGTTATCTGAGTGCATGCAATGCTTAGACAATACAAATAGTATACATTTCAATTTTACACCAAAGCACCTACTGCAAACCTAATGGAAACACCTTAGGTTAACTTTCCACATGATTGTGAGTAGTTTGAAAGTTGTTTCATGGCTGTAGACATCAACACAAAAAAGTTGTTATCTGAGTGCATCCAATGCTTAGACAATACAAATAGTATACATTTCAATTTTACACCAAAGCACTTACTGCAAACCTAATGGAAACACTTTAGGTTAACTTTCCACATGATTATGAGTAGTTTGAAAGTTGTTTCATGGCTGTACACATCAAAACAAAAAAGTTGTTATCTGAGTGCATGCAATGCTTAGACAATACAAATAGTATACATTTCAATTTTACACCAAAGCATTTACTGCAAACCTAATGGAAACACTTTAGGTTAACTTTCCACATGATTATGAGTAGTTTGAAAGTTGTTTCATGGCTGTACACATCAACACAAAAAAGTTGTTATCTGAGTGCATGCAATGCTTAGACAATACAAATAGTATACATTTCAATTTTACACCAAAGCACCTACTGCAAACCTAATGGAAACACCTTAGGTTAACTTTCCACATGATTGTGAGTAGTTTGAAAGTTGTTTCATGGCTGTAGACATCAACACAAAAAAGTTGTTATCTGAGTGCATGCAATGCTTAGACAATACAAATAGTATACATTTCAATTTTACACCAAAGCACCTACTGCAAACCTAATGGAAACACCTTAGGTTAACTTTCCACATGATTGTGAGTAGTTTGAAAGTTGTTTCATGGCTGTAGACATCAACACAAAAAAGTTGTTATCTGAGTGCATGCAATGCTTAGACAATACAAATAGTATACATTTCAATTTTACTCCAAAACACCTACTGCAAACCTAATGGAAACACCTTAGGTTAACTTTCCACATGATTGTGAGTAGTTTGAAAGTTGTTTCATGGCTGTAGACATCAACACAAAAAGGTTGTTATCTCAGTGCATGCAATGCTTAGACAATACAAATAGTATACATTTCAATTTTACACCAAAGCACTTACTGCAAACCTAATGGAAACACTTTAGGTTAACTTCCCACATGATTCTGAGATGTCTGAAAGTTGTTTCATACCTGTGCACATAAAGACAAAAAAGTTGATTTCACAGTGAATAGAATGCTTTGACATAAAAGTAGTATACATTTCAATTGTACTCAAAAGTCTTGACTGCAAACCTAATGCAAACACATTTGGTTAACTTACCAGATGAGTATGACTAGGTTAATAGTTGTTTCATGCCTCAGTTCATCAAGACAAAAAAGTTACTTTCTCAGTACTACTATGCTCTGACATTAAGGTAGTACACATCTGAATTTTACAACAAAGCACCTACTGCAAACCTAATGGAAACACCTTAGGTTAACTTTCCACATGATTGTGAGTAGTTTGAAAGTTGTTTCATGGCTGTAGACATCAACACAAAAAAGTTGTTATCTCAGTGCATGCAATGCTTAGACAATACAAATAGTATACATTTCAATTTTACTCCAAAGCACTTACTGCAAACCTAATGGAAACACCTTAGGTTAACTTCCCACATGATTATGAGTAGTTTGAAAGTTGTGTCATGGCTGTACACATCAACACAAAAAAGTTGTTATCTCAGTGCATGCAATGCTTAGACAATACAAATAGTATACATTTCAATTTTACACCAAAGCACTTACTGCAACCCTAATGGAAACACTTTAGGTTAACTTTCCACATGATTATGAGTAGTTTGAAAGTTGTTTCATGGCTGTACACATCAACACAAAAAAGTTGCTATCTAAGTGCATGCAATGCTTAGACAATACAAATAGTATACATTTCAATTTTACACCAAAGCACTTACTGCAAACCTAATGGAAACAACTTAGATTAACTTCCCACATGATTCTGAGATGTCTGAAAGTTGTTTCATTACTGTGCACATAAAGACAAAAAAGTTGATTTCACAGTGAATAGAATGCTTTGACATAAAAGCAGTATACATTTCAATTTTACACCAAAGTACTTACTGCAAACCTAATGGAAACACCTTAGGTTAACTTCCCACATGATTATGAGTAGTTTGAAAGTTGTTTCATGGCTGTACACATCAACACAAGAAAGTTGTTATCTGAGAGCATGCAATGCTTAGACAATACAAATAGTATACATTTCAATTTTACACCAAAGCACTTACTGCAAACCTAATGGAAACACTTTAGGTTAACTTTCCACATGATTATGAGTAGTTTGAAGGTTGTTTCATGGCTGTACACATCAACACAAAAAAGTTGTTATCTGAGTGCATGCAATGCTTAGACAATACAAATAGTATACATTTCAATTTTACACCAAAGCACCTACTGCAAACCTAATGGAAACACCTTAAGTTAACTTTCCACATGATTGTGAGTAGTTTGAAAGTTGTTTCATGGCTGTAGACATCAACACAAAAAGTTGTTATCTGAGTGCATCCAATGCTTAGACAATACAAATAGTATACATTTCAATTTTACACCAAAGCACTTACTGCAAACCTAATGGAAACACCTTAGGTTAACTTCCCACATGATTATGAGTAGTTTGAAAGTTGTTTCATGGCTGTACACATCAAAACAAAAAGTTGTTATCTGAGTGCATGCAATGCTTAGACAATACAAATAGTATACATTTCAATTTTACTCCAAACCACTTACTGCAAACCTAATGGAAAACACCTTAGGTTAACTTCCCACATGATTATGAGTAGTTTGAAAGTTGTTTCATGGCTGTACACATCAACACAAAAAAGTTGTTATCTGAGTGCATGCAATGCTTAGACAATACAAATAGTATACATTTCAATTTTACACCAAAGCACCTACTGCAAACCTAATGGAAACACCTTAGGTTAACTTTCCACATGATTGTGAGTAGTTTGAAAGTTGTTTCATGGCTGCAGACATCAACACAAAAAAGTTGTTATCTGAGTGCATCCAATGCTTAGACAATACAAATAGTATACATTTCAATTTTACACCAAAGCACTTACTGCAAACCTAATGGAAACACTTTAGGTTAACTTTCCACATGATTATGAGTAGTTTGAAAGTTGTTTCATGGCTGTACACATCAAAACAAAAAAGTTGTTATCTGAGTGCATGCAATGCTTAGACAATACAAATAGTATACATTTCAATTTTACACCAAAGCACTTACTGCAAACCTAATGGAAACACCTTAGGTTAACTTCCCACATGATTATGAGTAGTTTGAAAGTTGTTTCATGGCTGTACACATCAAAACAAAAAAGTTGTTATCTGAGTGCATGCAATGCTTAGACAATACAAATAGTATACATTTCAATTTTACACCAAAGCACTTACTGCAAACCTAATGGAAACACCTTAGGTTAACTTCCCACATGATTATGAGTAGTTTGAAAGTTGTTTCATGGCTGTACACATCAAAACAAAAAAGTTGTTATCTGAGTGCATGCAATGCTTAGACAATACAAATAGTATACATTTCAATTTTACTCCAAACCACTTACTGCAAACCTAATGGAAACACTTTAGGTTAACTTTCCACATGATTATGAGTAGTTTGAAAGTTGTTTCATGGCTGTAGACATCAACACAAAAAAGTTGTTATCTCAGTGCATGCAATGCTTAGACAATACAAATAGTATACATTTCAATTTTACTCCAAACCACTTACTGCAACCCTAATGGAAACACCTTAGGTTAACTTCCCACATGATTATGAGTAGTTTGAAAGTTGTTTCATGGCTGTACACATCAACACAAAAAAGTTGTTATCTGAGTGCATGCAATGCTTAGACAATACAAATAGTATACATTTCAATTTTACACCAAAGCACTTACTGCAAACCTAATGGAAACACTTTAGGTTAACTTTCCACATGATTATGAGTAGTTCGAAAGTTGTTTCATGGCTGTACACATCAACACAAAAAAGTTGTTATCTGAGTGCATGCAATGCTTAGACAATACAAATAGTATACATTTCAATTTTACACCAAAGCACCTACTGCAAACCTAATGGAAACACCTTAGGTTAACTTTCCACATGATTGTGAGTAGTTTGAAAGTTGTTTCATGGCTGTAGACATCAACACAAAAAAGTTGTTATCTGAGTGCATGCAATGCTTAGACAATACAAATAGTATACATTTCAATTTTACACCAAAGCACTTACTGCAACCCTAATGGAAACACTTTAGGTTAACTTTCCACATGATTATGAGTAGTTTGAAAGTTGTTTCATGGCTGTACACATCAACACAAAAAAGTTGCTATCTAAGTGCATGCAATGCTTAGACAATACAAATAGTATACATTTCAATTTTACACCAAAGCACTTACTGCAAACCTAATGGAAACAACTTAGATTAACTTCCCACATGATTCTGAGATGTCTGAAAGTTGTTTCATTACTGTGCACATAAAGACAAAAAAGTTGATTTCACAGTGAATAGAATGCTTTGACATAAAAGCAGTATACATTTCAATTTTACACCAAAGCACCTACTGCAAACCTAATGGAAACACCTTAGGTTAACTTCCCACATGATTATGAGTAGTTTGAAAGTTGTTTCATGGCTGTACACATCAACACAAGAAAGTTGTTATCTGAGAGCATGCAATGCTTAGACAATACAAATAGTATACATTTCAATTTTACAACCAAAGCACTTACTGCAAACCTAATGGAAAACACTTAGGTTAACTTTCCACATGATTATGAGTAGTTTGAAAGTTGTTTCATGGCTGTACACATCAACACAAAAAAGTTGTTATCTGAGTGCATGCAATGCTTAGACAATACAAATAGTATACATTTCAATTTTACACCAAAGCACCTACTGCAAACCTAATGGAAACACCTTAAGTTAACTTTCCACATGATTGTGAGTAGTTTGAAAGTTGTTTCATGGCTGTAGACATCAACACAAAAAAGTTGTTATCTGAGTGCATCCAATGCTTAGACAATACAAATAGTATACATTTCAATTTTACACCAAAGCACTTACTGCAAACCTAATGGAAACACTTTAGGTTAACTTTCCACATGATTATGAGTAGTTTGAAAGTTGTTTCATGGCTGTAGACATCAACACAAAAAAGTTGTTATCTCAGTGCATGCAATGCTTAGACAATACAAATAGTATACATTTCAATTTTACTCCAAACCACTTACTGCAAACCTAATGGAAACACCTTAGGTTAACTTCCCACATGATTATGAGTAGTTTGAAAGTTGTTTCATGGCTGTACACATCAACACAAAAAAGTTGTTATCTGAGTGCATGCAATGCTTAGACAATACAAATAGTATACATTTCAATTTTACACCAAAGCACTTACTGCAAACCTAATGGAAACACTTTAGGTTAACTTTCCACATGATTATGAGTAGTTTGAAAGTTGTTTCATGGCTGTACACATCAACACAAAAAAGTTGTTATCTGAGTGCATGCAATGCTTAGACAATACAAATAGTATACATTTCAATTTTACACCAAAGCACCTACTGCAAACCTAATGGAAACACCTTAGGTTAACTTTCCACATGATTGTGAGTAGTTTGAAAGTTGTTTCATGGCTGTAGACATCAACACAAAAAAGTTGTTATCTGAGTGCATCCAATGCTTAGACAATACAAATAGTATACATTTCAATTTTACACCAAAGCACTTACTGCAAACCTAATGGAAACACTTTAGGTTAACTTTCCACATGATTATGAGTAGTTTGAAAGTTGTTTCATGGCTGTACACATCAAAACAAAAAAGTTGTTATCTGAGTGCATGCAATGCTTAGACAATACAAATAGTATACATTTCAATTTTACACCAAAGCATTTACTGCAAACCTAATGGAAACACTTTAGGTTAACTTTCCACATGATTATGAGTAGTTTGAAAGTTGTTTCATGGCTGTACACATCAACACAAAAAAGTTGTTATCTGAGTGCATGCAATGCTTAGACAATACAAATAGTATACATTTCAATTTTACACCAAAGCACCTACTGCAAACCTAATGGAAACACCTTAGGTTAACTTTCCACATGATTGTGAGTAGTTTGAAAGTTGTTTCATGGCTGTAGACATCAACACAAAAAAGTTGTTATCTGAGTGCATGCAATGCTTAGACAATACAAATAGTATACATTTCAATTTTACACCAAAGCACCTACTGCAAACCTAATGGAAACACCTTAGGTTAACTTTCCACATGATTGTGAGTAGTTTGAAAGTTGTTTCATGGCTGTAGACATCAACACAAAAAAGTTGTTATCTGAGTGCATGCAATGCTTAGACAATACAAATAGTATACATTTCAATTTTACTCCAAAACACCTACTGCAAACCTAATGGAAACACCTTAGGTTAACTTTCCACATGATTGTGAGTAGTTTGAAAGTTGTTTCATGGCTGTAGACATCAACACAAAAAGGTTGTTATCTCAGTGCATGCAATGCTTAGACAATACAAATAGTATACATTTCAATTTTACACCAAAGCACTTACTGCAAACCTAATGGAAACACTTTAGGTTAACTTCCCACATGATTCTGAGATGTCTGAAAGTTGTTTCATACCTGTGCACATAAAGACAAAAAAGTTGATTTCACAGTGAATAGAATGCTTTGACATAAAAGTAGTATACATTTCAATTGTACTCAAAAGTCTTGACTGCAAACCTAATGCAAACACATTTGGTTAACTTACCAGATGAGTATGACTAGGTTAATAGTTGTTTCATGCCTCAGTTCATCAAGACAAAAAAGTTACTTTCTCAGTACTACTATGCTCTGACATTAAGGTAGTACACATCTGAATTTTACAACAAAGCACCTACTGCAAACCTAATGGAAACACCTTAGGTTAACTTTCCACATGATTGTGAGTAGTTTGAAAGTTGTTTCATGGCTGTAGACATCAACACAAAAAAGTTGTTATCTCAGTGCATGCAATGCTTAGACAATACAAATAGTATACATTTCAATTTTACTCCAAAGCACTTACTGCAAACCTAATGGAAACACCTTAGGTTAACTTCCCACATGATTATGAGTAGTTTGAAAGTTGTGTCATGGCTGTACACATCAACACAAAAAAGTTGTTATCTCAGTGCATGCAATGCTTAGACAATACAAATAGTATACATTTCAATTTTACACCAAAGCACTTACTGCAACCCTAATGGAAACACTTTAGGTTAACTTTCCACATGATTATGAGTAGTTTGAAAGTTGTTTCATGGCTGTACACATCAACACAAAAAAGTTGCTATCTAAGTGCATGCAATGCTTAGACAATACAAATAGTATACATTTCAATTTTACACCAAAGCACTTACTGCAAACCTAATGGAAACAACTTAGATTAACTTCCCACATGATTCTGAGATGTCTGAAAGTTGTTTCATTACTGTGCACATAAAGACAAAAAAGTTGATTTCACAGTGAATAGAATGCTTTGACATAAAAGCAGTATACATTTCAATTTTACACCAAAGTACTTACTGCAAACCTAATGGAAACACCTTAGGTTAACTTCCCACATGATTATGAGTAGTTTGAAAGTTGTTTCATGGCTGTACACATCAACACAAGAAAGTTGTTATCTGAGAGCATGCAATGCTTAGACAATACAAATAGTATACATTTCAATTTTACACCAAAGCACTTACTGC
>NW_027276248.1:0-42393 GCF_030028105.1 Mobula birostris
GAAGCAAAACAGCCCACTTATCCCTCGGCCAGTCCCGACTTGCAGCAACTTTTGCGAAATGGAGAAAGTACCGATCCACATCGGTATCGTCAAATGGGGGAACCAGCCTAACCTCCTGGGTCGCCCGGAACCCTCCACCTTGGTTCGGCATGGCCCCCTGCTCTGCCCTTATCTTTAACCTCTCCAGTTCGAATTCCCTTTCCCTCTGTTTCTCTTCGTGTTTTAGCTGCCGTACCCGGAACTCGTGCTCGAGTTTTAATTTTTCAAGCTGCACCTGTACTGCGTCTCCACCAGGTTTTCCAATAGATATCACCTCCAGCTCCCCTTGGGGAAACACACCTTTAGATACATAGTGCTCCACGATAGCTCTGTGTATCTCCTCTCTCCTCATTGTCGACTTCCCCTTAACAAGATTCAACCGTTTGGCCACAGCTGCCAATTCTGCTTTCCTGGCATCCTCTAATGCCTCCGAGGTCAGCTCCTTTAGAAATTCCTCAATCTCCATTTCTGCTGTTTGCCTTTTCTTTCTTTCGGGAATTTTAACCCCATCAATTTACCCAGTCCCAAATTTAGCGTTCAAAATCGCGGACGAGAACCCCACTTATGTTACGTACCCCATAACTGGGTTGCTAAACCAGCAGAAATGGATCACTCAGTTGGAGTCTGGATTACTGGAACTAAGAAAATTTTATTAAAGAAAGAAGCAACAGAGTACTCTAATAAAAGGATATAAATGCAACAGTTTAGCAATGAATAAACACACACGTACACAGAACTAGGATAATTGGATCAATCAAGCTCTATTGCAGTCTAGGGGTAAAATGATCAGTCATCAAGTGACACAGAGTTCAGTTTAATTCAGTTCGCAGTAATCACCGTCGTGTCGTTGGGGAGAGAGAGAGAGAGAGAACGAATGAATATGCAAATCGGTTTCCAAACAGACCTTCGATATTCCTCGCAGTTAGCTTTCGGGCGAGCCCTTTGTAATGTCTTCTGAGGTCACCGACTGTGACCCCTCCATTCCAGGTACAATCGTTCTTCTGCGGTGAACCCGGCACCCAGGCAAGGGCGGACACACACACCAGGTACCCGCCCGACTGTATCTTTCCACCCTGTGCGTCTATGGCTGGTCCCGCGATCAGACCTCCAAAAACTCCCACCAACTTGTGGGGGGGCACACCACTTTCAGGGTCCCGTTACCTCGTGGAGTCGTGTGTCTGTTGCCTTGGTGAACCTGTACCTTTTCATCCCCCTGCTGGGGTATCGCCTGTCCATCAAACTTCAAACAGTTCAGGGTTCAAAGCCACTGGTCTCTGACAATACTCGGAACCGTGTCTCCTTTGGGTAATCTCTCTCGTCTCTCTCTTACTTGCACCTTGCATGTTCCCCCATTGTCCTCTTATCGGCATCAATCTTCTGATAACTGGTTCTTTTGTCACAGCTTCCCATACCTTCCCCCATATGGCTGTTTTCGCGCACCTCTCACAGATTCCACTATACTGCTCTGTTTTCGTGCACCTCTCATACCAACC
Organism: Mobula birostris; assembly: GCF_030028105.1. Taxonomy (NCBI): domain Eukaryota; kingdom Metazoa; phylum Chordata; class Chondrichthyes; order Myliobatiformes; family Myliobatidae; genus Mobula; species Mobula birostris. The sequence goes on from NW_027276248.1 coordinate 1,533, forward strand.
CCTGTATCGCTGTGTTTTTGCACACCTCCAATAGCTTCCCCTATATCGCTCTGTTTTCTTGCACCTCCCATAGCTTCCACTACATTGCTGTGTTTTTGCGCACCTCTGTTAGTTTCCCCTATATCGCTGTGTTTTCACGCACCCGGCATAGCTTCCCCTTTTTAGCTGTGTTTTCGCTCATCTCTCATAACTTCCCCTATATTGCTGTGTTTTCCCGCACCTCTTATACATTCCCCTATATCACTGTGTTTTCGCGCACCTCTAATACCTTCCCCAATATTGCTGTGTTTTCGCGCACCTCCCATAGCTGCCACTATATAGCGATTTTTCCGCGCACCTCTCATACCTTCCCCTATATTGCCGTGTTTTCGAGCACCTCCCAGAGCTTTCCCTATATCGCTGTGTTTTCGTGCACCTCCCATATTTACCCCAACATGGCTGTGTTTTTGCGCACCTCTCATAACTTTCCCTGTATCGCCGGGCTTTCGCACACCTCTCATACCTTCCCCTATATCGCCGTGTTTTCGAGCACCTCTCATAGCTTCCCCTATATCGCGATTTTCGTGCTCCTCCCATTGTTTCCCCAATATGGCTGTGTTTTCGCGCACCTCTCATACGTTGCCCTTCATCGCCGTGTTTTCGCACACCTCCCATAGCTTCCCCATACTGCTGTGTTTTCCCGCACCTCCCATACGTTCCCCAATATGGCTGTGTTTTCGCGCACCTCTCATACCTTTCCCTGTATCGCCGTGTTTTCGAGCACCTCCCATAGCTTCCCCTCTATCGCTGTGTTTTCACTCAGCTCTTATAGCTTCCCCTATATCGTCGTGTTTTCATGCTCCTCCCAGAGCTTCCCCTATATCGTTGTGTTTTCATACACCTCCCATGGTTTCCCAATAACGCTGTGTTTTCGCGCACCTCCCATAGCTTCCCCTATATCGCTGTGTTTTGATGCACCTATCATACATTCCACTATATCGCAGTGTTTTCACTCACCTCTCATAGCTTCCCCTATATCGCAGTGCTTTCTCGCACCTCTCATACCTTCCCCTTTTTAGCTGTGTTTTCGCTCATCTCTCATAACTTCCCCTATATCGCAGTGTTTTCCCGCACCTCTCATAACTTCCCCCGTATCGCTGTGTTTTCGCACACCGCTCATAGCTTCCTCTATATCGCTCTGTTTTCCCACACCTCCCATAGGCTCACTAATGCCATTGTGTTTTCGCGCACCTCTGATACCTTCCCCTAGATCGCTGTGTTTTCGCTCAGCTCTTATAGCTTCCCTTATATCGCTGTGTTTTCGCGCACCTTTCATACCTTCCCCTGTATTGCCCTGTTTTTGAGCACCTCCCATAGCTCCCCCTCTATCGCCGTGTTTTCACACACCTCTCATACCTTCCCCTTTTTAGCTGTGTTTTCGCTCATCTCATATAACTTCCCCTATATCGCAATGTTTTTCCGCACCTTTCATACATTCTGCTTTCTCACTGTGTTTTTGGGCACCTCCAATACCTTCATCAATATTGCTGTGTTTTCGCGCACCTCCCACAGCTGCCCCTATATTGCGATGTTTTCGTGCACCTCTCATAGCTTCCCCCATATCGCGGTGTTCTTGTGCACCTCCCATACCTTCCCCAATATGGCTGTGCTTTTGCGCACCTCTCATAGCTTCCTCTATATCGCTCTGTTTTCCCGCATCTCCTATAGGCTCACTAATGTCATTGTCTTTTAGCGCACCTCTGATACCTTCCCCTAGATCGCTGTGTTTTCGCTCAGCTCTTATAGCTTCCCCTATATCGCCGTGTTTTCGCGCACCTCCCAGAGCTTCCCCTATATCGCTGTTTTCGTGCACCTCCCATTGTTTCCCCAATAACGCGGCTTTACCGCGCACCTCTCATACCTTCCCCTATATCGCCGTGTTTTCGAGCACCTCCCATAGCTGCTCCTTACTGCTGAGTTATCGCGCACCTCCCATATATTCCCCAATATGGCTGTGTTTTCGTGCACCTCTCATACGTTGCCCTTTATCACCGTGTTTTCGCACACCTCCCATAGCTTCCCTTTACTGCTGTGCTTTCCTGCACCTCCCATGCATTCCCCAATATGGCTGTGTTTTCGCTCACCTCCAATACCTTCCCCAATATTGCTGTGTTTTCGCGCACCTCTCATAGCTTCACCTAAATGGCTGTTTTCGCGCACCTCTCGTACCTTCCCCTATATTGCCCTGTTTTTGCGCTCTTCCCATAGCTTCCCCTAAATCGCCATGTTTTCGCTCACCTCTCATACCTTCCCCAATAGCGCTGTGTTGTTGCGCATCTCTCATACCTACCCCGATATCGCTGTTTTTTCGTGCAGCTCCCATAGCTTCCCCTATATCACTGTTTTTGCGCACCTCGCATACCTTCCCCAATATTGTATTGTTTTCGCGCACCTCTCATACATTCCCCTATAGTGCTGTGTTTTCGCGAACCTCCCATACCTTCCCGTTATTGCTGTTTTTTCGTGCACCTCTCATACCTTTCAAAATATGGCTCTGTTTTCACACACATCTCATACCTTCCTCTGTAGCGCTGTGTTTTTGGACACCTCCCATAGCTTCCTGTATATCTCTGTGTTTTCGCTCAGCTCTTATAACTTCCCCTATATCTCTGTGTTTTCACTCAGTTCTTGTAGATTCCCCTATATCACTGTGTTTTCATGCACCTCTCTTTCCTTCCCCTATATCGCTGTGTTTTCGCGCACCTCTCATACCTTCCCCTATATTGCTGTGTTTTCGAGCACCTTGTATAGCTTCCCCACTATCACTGTGTTTTCGCGCACCTCCCATAACATCCCCAATATGGCTGTGTTTTCGCCCACCTCTCATATGTTGCCCTTTATCGCTGTGTTTTCGCACACTTCCCACAGCTTCCCCTATATTGCTGTTTCCGAGCACCTCTCATACATTCCCCTACATCGGCGTGTTTTGCGCACCTCTCATACCTTCCCCTATATCACTATGTTTTCTCGCACCTCCCATAGCTTCCCCTATATCACTGTGTTTTCGCGCACTTCTCATACATTCCCCTTTTCGCAGTGTTTTCGTGCACCTCCCATAGCTTCCCCTATATTGCTGTGTTTTCGTACACCTCTCCTACATTCCCATATAAAGCTCTGTTTTCGCGCACCTCTCACAGATTCCCCTATATTGCTGTGTTTTGATGCACCTCTCATACCTTCCCCTGTATCGCTGTGTTTTTGCACCCCTCCAATAGCTTCCCCTATATCGCTCTGTTTTCTCACACCTCCCATAGCTTCCCCTATATCTCTGTGTATTCGTGTATCTCTCATACCTTCCCCTTTTGAGCTGTGTTTTCGCTCATCTCTCATAACTTACCCTATATCACAGTATTTTCCCGCACCTCTCATATATTCCCCTTTTTCAGTGTTTTCGTGCACCTCCCATAGCTTCTCCTATATCGCCCTTTTTTTGCGCACCTCCCGTAGCATCCCCTATAGCGCTGTGTTTTCGTGCACTTTTCAAACTTTCCCTTAAATCGCTGAGTTTTTGCTCCCCTCTCATAGCTTCCCCTATTTCACCATGTTGTCACGCACCTCTACCTTCCCCTTTTTAGCTGTGTTTTCGCTCATCTCTCATAACTTCCCTTATATCGCAGTGTTTTCCCGCACCTCTCATACCTTCCCCTGTATCGCTGCGTTTTCGCACACCTCCCATAGCTTCCCCTATATCGCCGTGTTTTCGCGCACCTCCCAGAGCTTCCCCTATATTGCTGTTTTTGTGCACCTCCCATTGTTTCCCCAATAACGCTGTTTTCTCGCGCACCTCTCATACCTTCCCCTGTATCGCCGTGTTTTGGTGCACCTCCCATAGCTTCCCCTCTATTGCTGTGCTTTTGCTCAGCTCTTATAGCTTCCCCTATATCGCCGCGTTTTCGCGCACCTCCCAGAGCTTTCCCTATATCGCTGTGTTTTTGTGCACCTCCCATCGTTTCCCCAATATGGCTGTGTTTTTGGGCACCTCTCATACCTTCCCCTGTATCGCCCTGCATTCGCGCACCTCTCATACCTTCCCCTATATTGCTGTGCTTTAGTGCACTTCTCATACCTTCCCCAATATCGCCGTGTTTTCGCGCACCTCTCATACCTTCACGTATATCGCCGTGCATTCGCACACCTCTCAAGGCTTCCCCATATCACTGTGTTTTCGCGCAGCTCTCATAACTTCCCCTATATCATCCTGTTTTCGTGCACCTCCAATACCTTCCCCTGTATCGCCGTGTTTTCGCTCTGCTCTCATACCTTCCCCTATATAGCCGTGTTTTCGAGCACCTTCCATAGCTTCCCCTCTATCGCTGTGTTTTCACGCACCTCACATACCTTCCCCAATATGGCTGCGTTTTCGTGCACCTCTCAAACGTTGCCCTTTATCACCATGTTTTCGCACACTTCCCATAGCTTCCCCTTAACTGCTGTGTTTTCGCGGACCTCCCACACATTCCCGAATATGATTGTGTTTTGACGCACCTCTCATAACTTCCACTTTTCAGCTGTGTTTTCGCTCATCTCTCTTACATTCCCCTATATCGCCGTGTTTTCGTGCACCTCACATACCTTCCCCAATATGGCTATTATTTCACGCACCTCTCATACGCTGCCCTTTATCTCTGTGTTTCGCACACCTCCCATAGCTTCCCCTTACTGCTGTGTTTTCTCGCACCTCACATACATTCCCCAATATGGCTGTGCTTTCGCACACCTCCCATAGCTTCCCCATGTCACGGTGTTTTCGCACACCTTTCATACCTTTCCCTTTTGAGCTATGTTTTCACTCATCTCTCATAACTTACCCTATATCGCAGTATTTTCCTGCACCTCTCATATATTCCCCATTTTCACAGTGTTTTCGTGCACCTCCCATAGCTTCTCCTATATCGCCCTGTTTTTGCGCACCTCCCATAGCATCCCCTATAGTGCTGTGTTTTCGTGCACTTTTCATACCGTCCCTTATATCGCTGAGTTTTTGCTCCCCTCTCATAGCTTCCCCTATATCGCTGTGTTTTCGCTCATCTCTCATAACTTCTCCTATATCGCAGTGTTTTCCCGCACCTCTCATACCTTCCCCTGTATCACTGCGTTTTCGCATACCTCCCATAGCTTCCCCTATATCGCTGTGTTTTCACGCACCTCCAATAGGCTCACTAATGTCACGGTGTTTTTGCGCACCTCTGATAGCTTCCCTTCTATCACTGTGTTTTCGCTCAGCTTTTATAGCTTCCCCTACTTCGCTGTGTTTTCGTGCACCTCCCATTGTTTCCCCAATATGGCTGTGTTTTCGGGCACCTCTCATACCTTCCCCTGTAACGCCATGCATTCGCACACCTCTCAAACCTTCCCTTGTATCGCCGTGATTTCGAGCACCTCTCATAGTTTCCCCTCTATTGCAGTGTTTTCGCGCACCTCTCATAACTTACCCTATATCGCAGTGTTTTCCCGCACCTCTCATATATTCCCCTTTTTCACAGTGTTTTTGTGCACTTCCCATAGCTTCTCCTATATCGCCCTGCTTTTGCGCACCTCCCGTAGCATCCCCTATAGCGCTGTTTTTGTGCACTTTTCATACCTTCCCTTATATCGCTGAGATTTTGCTCAGCCCTTATAGATTCCCCTATATCGCAATGTTTTTCCGCACCTTTCATACATTCTGCTTTCTCACTGTGTTTTCGGGCACCTCCAATACCTTCATCAATATTGCTGTGTTTTCGCGCACCTCCCATAGCTGCCCCTATATTGCGATGTTTTCGTGCACCTCTCATAGCTTCCCTCTTATCGCGGTGTTGTCGTGCACCTCCCATACCTTCCCCAATATGGCTGTGCTTTTGCGCACCTCTCATACCTTCCCGTATCGCTGCGTTTTAGCACACCTCCCATAGCTTCGCCTATATCGCTGTGTATTCGTGCACCTCTCATAGCTTCCTCTATATCGCTCTGTTTTTCCGCACCTCCCATAGACTAATGTCATTGTGTTTTCGCGCACCTCTGACACCTTCCCCTGTATCGCTGTGTTTTCGCTCAGCTCTTATAGCTTCCCCTATATCGTCGTGTTTTCGCGCACCTCCCAGAGCTTCCCCTATATCGCTGTTTTCGTGCACCTCTCATTGTTTCCCCAATAACGCTGTTTTTTCGTGCACCTCTCATACCTTCCCCTGTATTCCCGTGGGTTCGCACACCACTCATTGCTTCCCCATATCAGTGTGTTTTCGCACCCCTCTCATAACTTCTCCTATATCGCCGTGTATTCGCGCACCTCCCATAGCTTCCCCTATATCGCTGTCTTTTCACGATCCTCTCATACATTCCCCTATATCGCCGTATTTTCGCACACCTCTCATACATTCCCGTACATCGTCATGTTTTCGAGCACCTCTCATACCTTCCTCTATATCGCTGTGTTTTCGCGCACCTCTAATACCTTCCCCAATATTGCTGTGTTTTCGCACACCTCCCATAGCTGCCCCTATATAGCAATTTTTTCGCGCACTTCTCATAGCTTCCCCTAAATTGCTGTTTTCGCACACCTCTCATACCTTACCCTATATTGCCGTGTTTTCGAGCACCACCCAGAGCTTTCCCTATATCGCTATGTTTTCGTGCACCTCCCATATTTACCCCAATATGGCTGTGTTTTTGCGCACCTCTCATAACTTTCCCTGTATCGCCGGGCTTTCGCACACCTCTCATACCTTCCCCTATATCGCTGTGTTTTCGAGCACCTCTCATAGCTTCCCCTATATCGCCGTTTTTGTGCTCCTCCCATTGTTTCACCAATATGGCTGTGTTTTCGCGCACCTCTCATACCTTCCCCTGTATCACCGTGTTTTCAAGCACCTCCCATAGCTTCCCCTATATCGCTGTGTTTTGATGCACCTATTATACATTCCCTTGTATCGCAGTGTTTTTGCTGGCCTCTCATAGCTTTGCCTATATCGCCCTGTTCTCACGCACCTTTCATACCTTCCACTTTTTAGCTGTTTTTGCTCATCTCTCATACATTCCCCTATATTGCCATGTTTTCCCGCACCGTATATAATTGTGTTTTCACACACTTCTCATACCTTCCCCTATATCGCTGTGTTTTCGCTCAGCTCTTATAACTTCCCTTATATCGCCGTGTTTTCGAGCACCTCCCATAGCTTCCCTTCTACCGCTGTGTTTTCACTCAGCTCATATACCTTCCCCTATATCGCTGTTTTCGCGCACCTCTCAACGTTGCCCTTTATCGCCGTGTTTTCGCACACCTCCCATAGCTTCCCCTTACTGCTGTGTTTTCCCGCACCTCCCATATGTTCCCCAATATGGCTGTGTTTTCGTGCACCTCTCATAACTTGCCCTGTATCGCAGTGTTTTTGCACACCTCCCACAGCTTCCTCTGTATTGCTTTGTTTTCGGGCACCTCGCATAGTTTCCCCTACATTACTGTGTTTTCGTGCACCTCTCATATCTATATCGCTGTGTTTTCGCGCACCTCTCATACATTCCCCTACAGCAACATGATTTTGAGCACCTCCCATTCCTTCCTGTATATCGCTGTGTTTTCGGGCACCTCCAATACCTTCCCCAATATTGCTGTGTTTTCGCACACCTCCCATATCTGCCCCTCTATTGCGATGTTTTCGTGCACCTACCATAGCTGACCCTGTATTGTGATGTTTTCGCACACCTCTCATAAATTCCCCATGTCACTGTGTTTTCGCGCAACTCTCATAACTTCCCCTATATCGCAGTGCTTTCGCGCACCTCCCATACCTTCCTTTATATCGCTGTGATTTCACGCACCTCTCATACATTCCCTTACATCGCTGTTTTCGCGCACCTCTCATACCTTCCCCTATATCGCTGTGTTTTCAAGCACCTCGCACAACTTCCCCTATATCACTGTGTTTTCGTGCACCTCCCATAACCTGCCCAATATGGCTGTGTTTTTGCGCACCTCTCATACCTTGCCATGTATCGCTGTGTTTTTGCACAACTCCCATAGTTTCCCCTATACCACCTTGTTTTTGCGTACCTCTCATTCCTTCAACTGTATCGCCGTGATTTCGCACACCTCACATACCTTCCGCAATATGGCTGTGTTTTCACGCACCTCTCATACCTTACCAAATATGGCTGTGTTTTTGCTCACCTCTCATACCTTCCCTTGTATCGCTGTGTTGTCGCGCACCTCCCATAGTTTCCCCAATAACGTTGTGTTTTCGCGCATTTCTCATACCTTCACCTTATCGCTGTGCTTTTGCGCACCTCACATGCCTTCCCCAATATGGCTGTGTTTTCTCACACCTCTCATACCTTCCACTGTATCGCCATGTTTTCGCGCACCTCCTATACCTTCCCCTATATCGCCGTGTTGTTGAGCACCTCCCATAGCTTCCCTACTATCGCTGTGTTTTCATGCACTTCACATGCCTTCCACAATATGGCTGTGTTTTTGATCACCACTAATACCTTCCCCTGTATCGCTGTGTTTTCACACACCTCCCCTAGCTTCCCCTATATCGCTGTGTTTTCGCGCACCTCCCATAGCTTCCCCTATATCGCTGTGTTTTGATGCACCTATTATACATTCCCTTATATCGCAGTGTTTTTGCTGGCCTCTCATAGCTTTGCCTATAGCGCCCTGTTCTCGCGCACCTTTCATACCTTCCACTTTTTAGCTGTTTTTGCTCATCTCTCATACATTCCCCTATATTGCCGTGTTTTCCCGCACCTTGCATATCCTCACGTATATCGCCATGCTTTTGCACACCTCTCATAGCTTCCCCATGTCACTGTTCTCACGCAGCTCTCATAACTTCCCCTATATCGCAGTGCTTTCGAGCACCTCCCATACCTTCTTGTATATCGCTGTGTTTTCGTGCACCTCTCATCGCTTCCCCTATATCGCTGTGTTTTCGCGCACCACCCATAGCTTCGCCTACATCGCTGTGTTTTCGCGCACCTCTCATAGCTTCCGCTATATCGCTCTGTTTTCCCGCACCTCCCATAGGTTCCCATATATAATTGTGTTTTCACACACCTCTCATACCTTCCCCTATATTGCTGTGTTTTCGCTCAGCTCTTATAGCTTCTCCTATATCGCTATGTTTTTGAGCACCTCCCAGAGCTTCCCCTATATCGCTGTGTTTTTGTGCACCTCCCATAGTTTACCCAGTAACGCTGTTTTTTCACGCACCCCTCATACCTTCCCCTGTATCGCCGTGTTATCGCACACCTCCCATAGCTTCCCCTTACTGCTGTGTTTTCACGCACCTCCCATACATTCCCCAATATGGTTGTGTTTTCATGCACCTCTCATACCTTCCCCTGTATCGCCGTGTTTTCGTGCTCCTCTCATACCTTCCCCTATCTTGCCGTGTTTTTGAGCACCTCCCGTAAGTTCCCCTCTATAGCTGTGTTTTCGTGCACCTCACATACCTTCCCCAATATGGCTGCGTTTTCGTGCACCTCCCATAGTTTACCCAGTAACGCTGCTTTTTCGCACACCTCTAATACCTTCCCCTATATTGCCGTGATTTTGCACAACTCCCATAGCTTCCTCTTACTGCTGTGTTTTCGCGCACCTCCCATGCATTCCCCAATATGACTGTTTTCGCGCACATCTTATACCTTCCTCTGTATCGCAGTCTTTTTGTGTACATCTTATACCTTCCCGTATATTGCCGTGTATTCGAGCACCTCCAAGAGCTTCCCCTATATCGCTGTGTTTTCATGCATCTCTCATTCCTTCCCCTACATCGCTGTGATGTTGCACACCTCTCATCCCTTCCCCCATATCGTTGTGATTTCGCGCACCTCTCATACATTCTCTATATCGCCATCTTTTCACGCACGTATCAAACATTTCCCTACATCGCCGTGTTTTTGAGCACCTCTCATACCTTCCTCTATATCGCTGTGTTTTCGGGCACCTCCAATACCTTCCCCAATACTGCTGTGTTTTCACAAACCTCCCATAGCTGCCCCTAAATCGCTTTGTTTTCGTGCACCACCCATAACTTCCCGAATATGGCTGTGTTTTCGCGCACCTCTCATAACTTGCCCTGTATTGCAGTGTTTTTGTACACCTCCCACAGCTTCCTCTGTATTGCTTTGTTTTCGGGCACCTCTCATAGCTTCCCTTAAGTCACTGTGTTTACGCGCACCTCTGAGAGTTTCCCCTATATCTTCTTGCTTTCCCGCACCTCGCATAGCTTCCCCTACATTACTGTGTTTTCGCGCACCTCTCATACCATCCCATATATGTCTGTGTTTTCGCGCACCTCCCATAACTTCCACAATATGGCTGTGTTTTCGGGCACCTCTCATACCTTGCCCTATATTGCTGTGTTTTCGAGCACCTCTCATACCTTTGCCTATATTGCCGTGTTTTCGAGCACCTCCCATAGTTTCCCCAATAACACATTTTTTTCACGCACCTCTCATACATACCCGTATATCGCTGTGATTTCACACACCTCCCATAGCTTCCGCTTACTGCTGTGTTTTCAATGGGCTCCCATACATTCCCCAATATGGCTGTGTTTACGCGCACCTCTCATACCTTCCCCTGTATCGTGTTTTCGAGCACCTCCCGTAGGTTCCCCTCTATCGCTGGGTTTTCGTGCACCTCACATACCTTCCCCAACATGGCTGTGTTTTCGCGCACCTCTCATACGTTGCCCTTTAACGCCATGTTTTTGCACACCTCCCATAGCTTCCCCTTACTGTTGTGTTTTCACGCACATCCCATGCATTCCCCAATATGGCTGTGTTTTCGCGCACCTCTCATACCTTCCCCTGTATCACCGTCTTTTTGTGTACATCTTATACCTTCCCCTATATCGCCGTGCTTTCCAGCACCTCCCATAGCTTCCCCTCTTTCGCTGTGTTTTCGCTCAGCTCTTATAGTTTCCCCTATTTCGCCGTGTTTTCGTGCACCTCCCACAGTTTACCCAATATCGCTGTTTTTCGCGCAACTTTCATACCTTCCTCTATATCGCCGTGTTTACACACACCTCCCATAGCTTCCTCTTACTGCTGTGTTTTTGCGCACTTTTCATACCTTCCACTGTATCGCCATGTTTTCGTGCACCTCTCATACTTTCCCCTATATCGCCGTGTTGTCGAGCACGTCCCATAGCTTCCATTCCATCGCTGTGTTTTCGTGCACTTCACATACCTTCCACAATATGGCTGTGTTTTTGCTCACCTCTAATACCTTGCCCTGTATCGCTGTATTATCACACACCTCCCATAGCTTCCCCTATATCATTGTGTTTTGTTGCACCTATTATACGTTCCCCATATCGCAGTGTTTTTGCTGACCTCTCATATCTTTGCTTATATCGCCCTGTTCTCGCGCACTTCTCATACATTCCACTTTTTAGCTGTGTTTTTTCTCATCTCTCACACATTCCCCTATATCGCCGTGTTCTCCCGCACCTCGCATATCTTCCTGTATATCGCCATGCTTTCGCACACCTCTCATAGCTTCCCCATGTCACTGTGTTTTCGCGCAGCTCGCATAACTTCCCCTATATCGCAGTGCTTTCGTGCACCTCCCATACCTTCTTGTATATCACTGTGTTTTCATGCACCTCTCATACCTTCCCCTATATTGCTGTGTTTTCGCGCACCTCCCATACCTTACCCAATATGGCTGTGTTTTTTTTCGCACCTCTCACACCTTCCCCTGTATCGCTGTGTTTTCGCACACCACCCATAGCTTCGCCTACATCATTGTGTTTTCGCGCACCTCCCATAGCTTCCCCTCTATCGCTGTGTTTTCACTCAGCTCATATATCTTCCACTATATCGCTGTGTTTTTGTGCACCTCCCATAGTTTACCCAGTAACGCTGTTTTTTCACGCACCTCTCATACCTTCCCCTGTATCGCCGTGTTTTTGCACACCTCCCATAGCTTCCCCTTTTTTGCCGTGTTTTCGCGCACCTCTCCTAGCTTCCCATATATTGCGATGTTTTCGCACACCTCTCATCGTTTCCCCAAATCGCTGTTTTTGCGCACCTGTCATATCTCCTGCCATATAGCCGTGCTCTGGTGCACATCGCATAGCTTCCCCTACATCACTGTGTTTTCGCGCACCCCTCATACTTTCTCCTATATCGCCGTCTTTTCACGCACCTCCCGTAGCTTCCCCTATATCGCCGTGTTTTCGTGCACCTCTCATAGCTTCCCCTACATGGCTGTGTTTTCGTGCACCTCTCATACCTTCCACCATATCGATGTGTTTTCGCGCACCTCTCATAGCTTCCACTATATTGTTGTGTTTTCGTACACCTCTCATAACTTCCCCCAAATCGCCGTTTCCGTGCACCTCTCATACCTTCCCCTATGTTGCTCTGTTTTCGTGCACATCCCATAGCTTCCTATATATCGCTGTGTTTTCACGCACCTCTCATACCTTCCGCTATATCGCTGTGCTTTCGCGCACCTCTCGTATCTTCCCCTACATCGCAGCACTTTTGCGCACCTCTCATACCTTCCCCTATTTCGCCGTGTTTTCACACACCTCCCATAGCTTCCTAAATATCGCTGTGTTTTTGTGCACCTCTCATACCTTCCTCTATCTCACTGTGTTTACACGCACCTTGCATACCTACCCCTATATCACTGTTTTCATGCACCTGTCATACCGCCCATATATCGCTGCATTTTTGTGCACCTCTCATCGCTTCCCCTATATCGCCGTGTTTTCACGCACCTCGCATACCTTCCCCTATGTCGTTGTGTTTTCGTGCACCTCTTATACCTTCCACTATATTGATGTGTTTTCGCGCACCTCTCGTAGCTTTCCCTGTATCGATGTGTTTTCGTGCACCTCACATACCTTCCGCTATATCGCTGTGTTGTCACGCACCTCCCATAGCTTCCCCTTTTTCGCAGTGTTTCCTTGCACCTGTCATATCTTCCGCTATATCGCCCTGTTTTCACGCACCTCTCATAGCTTCCCCTATATCGCTGTGCTTTCGTGCACCTCTTGCATCTTCCTCTACATCACTGCGTTGTTGCTCACCTCTCATACCTTCCCCTATTTCGCCGTGTTTTCATGCACCTCCCATAGCTTACTAAATATCGTTGTGTTTTCGCGTGCCTATCATACCTTCCCCTATATGGCTGTGTTTTCTTACACCTCCCATAGCTTCCCCTATACCGCTGTGTTTTCGCGCTCCTCTCATACCTTCCCCTATATCAATGTGTATACACGAACCTCGCATACCGTTCCCTATTTCGCTGCACTTTCGTGCACCTCTCATCGCTTCCCCTATATCGACGTGTTTTCAGGCACCTCACATACCTTCACGTATATCGCCTTGTGTTCGCTCACTTCCCATTGCTTCCCCTATATCACTCTGTTTTCCCGCACCCCTCATACCTTCTCCTATATCGCTGTGTTTTTGCACACCTCCCATAGCTTCCCCTACATCGATGTGTTTTCACGCACCTCTCATACCTTCCCCTATATCGCTGTGTTTTCACACACCTCCCATAGCTTCCCCTTTTTTGCCGTGTTTTCGCGCACCTCTCATAGCTTCCCATATATTGCGATGTTTTCGCGCACCTCTCATGTCTTTCCCCAAATCGCTGTGTTTTTGCGCACCTCTCATATCTTCACCCATATAGCCGTGTTCTGGCGCACCTCACATAGCTTCCCCTACATTCCTGTGTTTTCACCCACCTCTCATACCTTCTCCTATATTGCTATCTTTTCACGCACCTCCCGTAGCTTCCCGTATATTGCTGTGTTTTCGCGCACCTGCCATACCTTCCCCTATATCGTCGTGTTTTCGCGCACCACTCGTTGCTTCCCCTATATCACCATGTTTTCGCGCACCTCGCATACCTTCCCCTGTATCGCTGTGTTTACACGCTCCTCCCATAGCTTCCCCTTTGTCGCAGTGTTTTTGCACACCTCCCATAGCTTCCCTTGTATCGCCGTGTTCTCGCGCACCTATCATAGTTTCCCCAATATGATTGTGTTTTCACGCACCTCTCATACCTTGCACTATATCGCTGTGTTTTCACACACCTCCCATAGCTTCCCCTTTTTCGCCCTGTTTTCAGCATCTCTCCTAGATTCCCATATATTGCGATGTTTTCATGCACCTTTCCTCGCTTTCCCCAAATCGCTGTGTTTTTGCACACCTCTCATATCTTCTCCCATATAGCCGTGCTCTGGCGCACATCGCGTAGCTTGCTCTACTTCACAGTGTTTTCGCGCACCTCCCATAGTTTCCGCCTGTTTGCCATGTTTTTGCGCACCTCTCATAGCTTCCCATATATTGCGATGTTTTCGCGCACCTCTCATAGCTTCCCCTATATCGCTGTGTTTTCGCGCACCTTGCATACCTTCCACTATTTCGTTGTGTTTTTGCCCAAATCTCATACCTTCCACTATATCAATGTGCTCGCGCACGTCTCGTACCTTCCCCTGTATCGATGTGTTTTTTCGCACCTCTCATACCTTCCCCTATATCCCTCTGTTTTTGCGCATTTCCTGTAGCTTCCCATGTATCGCTGCGTTTTCACACACCTCTTATAGCTTTCCCTATATCGCTATGTTTTCGCTCACCTCCCATAGTTTCCCCTATAATGTTGTGTTTTCATGCACACCGCATACCGTCACACATATCGCTGAGGTAACGGTCCCCTCTAATAACTTCCCCTATATCGCCGTGTTTTCGCGCACCTCGCATACCTTCCCTTATGTCATTGTGTTTTCGCACACCTCTCATACCTTCCACTATATCGATGTGTTTTCGCGCACCTCTCGTAGCTTCCCCTGTATTGATGTGTTTTCGCGCACCTCTCATACCTGCCCCTATAACGCGTGTTTTTGCAGACCTCTCATAGCTTCCCCTATACTGCTGTGTTTTCGTGCACCTCGCATACCTTCCCCTGTATCGCTGTGTTTTCACGCACCTCCCATAGTTTCCCCTTTTTCGCTGTGTTTTCGCGCACCTCTCATAGCTTCCCTTATATTGCGATGTTTTTGCGCACCTCTCATCACTTTCCCCAAATCGCTGTGTTTTTGCGAAACCTCTCATATCTTCCCCCATATTGCCGTGCTCTGGCGCACCTCACATAGCTTCCCCTACATCGCTATGTTTTTGCGCACCTCTCATGCCTTCAACGTTATCGCCGTCTTTTCACAAACCTCCCGTAGCTTCCCCTACATTACTGTGTTTTCTTGCACCTCTCATAGCTTCCCCTGGATCGCTGTGATTTCATGCACCTCAGATAGCGTCCCCTATATCGCCATGTATTCATGCACCTCGCATACCTTTCCCTATGTAGTTTGTGTTTTCGTGCACCTCTCATACCTTCCACTATATCGATGTGTTTTCACGTACCTCTCATACCTTCCCCTATATCGCTGTGTTTTCGTGCACCTCTCATAGCTTCCCCTACATGGCTGTGTTTTCGTGCACCTCTCATACCTTCCACCATATCGATGTGTTTTCGCGCACATCCCTTAGCTTCCCATATATCGCTGTGTTTCCGCGCACCTCTCATACCTTCCACTATATCGCTGTGCTTTCGCGCACCTCTCGTATCTTCCCCTACATCGCAGCGCTTTAGCGCACCTCTCATACTTTCCCCTATTTCACAGTGTTTTCACACACCTCCCATAGCTTCCTAAATATCGCTGTGTTTTCACGTGCCTATCATACCTTCTCCTATATGGCTGTGTTTTCTTGCACCTCCCATATCTTCCCCTATACCGCTGTGTTTTCACGCACCTCTCATACCTTCCTCTATCTCACTGTGTTTACATGCACCTCGCATACCTACCCCTATATCACTGTGTTTTCACGCACCTCTCATACCGCCCCTATATCGCTGCATTTTTGTGCACCTCTCATCGCTTCCCCTATATCACCGTGTTTTCACACACCTCGCATACCTTCCCCTATGTTGTTGTGTTTTCGTGCACCTTTCATACCTTCCCCTATATCGATGTGTTTTCGTGTACCTCTCATACCTTGCACTATATCGCCGTCTTTTCACGCACCTCACGTAGCTGCCCCTATATTGTTGTGTTTTCTTGCACCTCTCATACCTTCCCCTATATCGCTGTGTTTTCGTGCACCTCTCATACCTTCCCCTATCTCACTGTGTTTACATGCACCTCGCATACCTACCCCTATATCACTGTGTTTTCACGCACCTCTCATACCGCCCCTATATCGCTGCAGTTTTGTGCACCTCTCATCGCTTCCCTTATATCACCGTGTTTTCACACACCTCGCATAACTTTCCCTATATCGATGTGTTTTCGTGTACCTCTCATACCTTCCCCTACATGGCTGTGTTTTCGTACACCTCTCATACCTTCCCATATATCGCTGTGTTTTTGCGTGCTTATCATACCTTCCACTATATAGCTGTGTTTTCACGCACCTCCCATAGCTTCCCCTTTTTCACCGTGTTTTCACGCACCTCTCCTAGATTCCCATATAGTGTGATGTTTTCGCGCAATTCTCCTTGCTTTCCCCAAATCGCTGTGTTTTTGTGCACTTCTCATATCTTCTCCCATATAGCCGTGCTGTGGCGCACATCGCATAGCTTGCTCTACATCGCTGTGTTTTCGCGCACCTCTTATACCATCCCCTATATAGCCGCATTTCTGCGCACCTATCATAGCTTCACCTATATCACCGTGTTTTCGCGCTCCTCGCATAGCTTCTCCTATATCGTTGTGTTTTCACGCACCTCTCATACCTTCTCCTATATCGCTGTGTTTTTGCTCTCCTCTCATAGCTTTGCCTATATCGCCGTGTTCTCGCGCACCTCTCATACCTTCCCCTTTTTAGCTGAGTTTTTGCTTATCTCTCATACTTTCCCTATATCGACGTGTTCTCATGCACCTTTCAGACCTTCACGTATATCGCCGTGTTTTCGTGCACCTCCCATAGCTTTCCCTATATCACTGTGTTTTCACGCACCTCTGATACCTTCCCCTTTATCGCCGTGTTTTTGCAGACCTCTCTTACCTTCCCCTGTATTGTTGTGTTTTAGCGCACTTCTCATACCTTCCGCATATGGCTGTGTTTTCAAGCACCTCCCATAACTTCCCCTATATCGCTCTGCTTTCGCACACCTCCCATTGCTTCCCATATATCTCTGTCTTTTTGCTCATGTCTTACATCTTCCACTATATCGCTGTGTTTTCTCACACCTCGCATAGCTTCCCCTATATCGTTGTGTTTTTGCTCACCTCTCATAGCTTTGCCTATATAGTAGTTTTCTCGCACACCTCTCATACATTCCCCTTTTTAGCTGAGTTTTCGCTCACCCCTCACACCTTCCCCTATATCGACGTGTTTTAGCGCACATCTCATACCTTCATGTATATCGCCGTGTTTTCGTGTACCTCCCAAGCTTTCCTTATATCACTGTGTTTTTGCGCACCACTCATACCTTCCCCTATATCGCAGAGTTTTCGCAGACCTCTCATACCTTCCCCTGTATGGCTGTGTTTTCATGCATCTCCCATAACTTCCCTTATGTCGCTGTGCTCTCGTGCACCTCCAATCACTTCCCGTATATCTCTCTGTTTTCGCGTACCTCCCGTAGCTTCCCATATATCGCTGCGTTTTCGAGCACCTATCATATCTTTCCCTATATCGCTATGTTTTCGCGCACGTCACATACCTTCCCATATATTGTTGTGTATTTTGCGCACCTCTCATACCTTCCACTATATCGATGTGTTTCGCGCACCACTCGTACCTTCCCCTGTATCGATGTGTTTTCGCGCACCTCTCATACTTGCCCCTATCTCGCCCTATTTTTGCAGACCTCTCATAGCGTCCCTTATATCGCTGTGTTTTCACGCACCTCGCATACCTTCCCCTATATCGTTTTGTTTTCGCGCACCTCTCATACCTTCCACTATATTGATGTGTTTTCGCGCACATCTCATACCTTCATGTATATCGTTGTGGTTTCGTGCACCTCCCAAAGCTTTCCCTATGTCGCTGTGCTATTGTGCACCTCCAATCACTTCCCCTATATCGCTCTGTTTTCGCGCACCTCTCATACCTTCCCCATATCGCTCTGTTTTCGCGCACCTCCTGTAGCTTCCCATATATCGCTGCGTTTTCGCACACATCTCATAGCTTTCCCTATATTGCTGTGCTTTCTCGCACCTCTCATACCTTCCCCATATCTCTCTGTTTCCGCGCACCTCCCGTAGCTTCCCATATATCGCTGCGTTTTCGCGCATATCTCTTAGCTTTCCCTATATCGCTATGTTTTCGCGCACCTCCCATAGCTTCCCAAATAGCGCTGTGTTTTCGTGCACCTCTCATACCTTCCCATATATCGCTGAGTTAACGCTCCCCTCTCATAGCTTCCCCCATATCGCCGTGTTTTCGCGCACCTCTCTTAGCTTTCCCTATATTGCTGTTTTCTTGCACCTGTCATACCTGCCCCTATATCGCCGTATTTTTGCACACCTCTCATACCTTCCACTATATCGATGTGTTTTTGTGCACCTCTCGTAGCTTCCCCTGTATTGATGTGTTTTCGCGCACCTCTCATACCTGACCCTCTAACGCGTGTTTTCGCAGACCTCTCATAGCTTCCCATATATTGCTGTGTTTTTGCATCCCATATATTACGATGTATTCGCACACCTCTCATCGCTTTCCCCAAATCGCTGTGTTTCTGCGCACCTCTCACATCTTCCCCCATATTGCCGTGTCCTGGCGCACCTCGCGTAGCTTCCCCTACATAGCTATGTTTTTGTGCACTTCTCATGCCTTCTACGTTATCGCCGTCTTTTCACACACCTCCCGTAGCTTCCCCTATATTGCTGTGTTTTCTTGCACCTCTCATAGCTTCCCGTATATCGCTGTGTTTTTGCGCACTTCCCTTACCTTCTCCTGTATCGCTGTGTTTACGCACACATCCCATAGCTTCCCTTATATCGCTGTGTTCTCGTGCACCTATCGTAGCTTCCCCAATATGGCTGTGTCTTCGTGCACCTCTCATACCTTCCCCTGTATTGCTGGGTTTTCGCACATCTCCCATAACTTCCCTTATATCGCTGTGTTTTCCCGCACCTCCCATAGCTTCCCCAATATCATTGTGTTTTCACACATCTCTGATACCTTCCCCTATATAGCTGTTTTCGCTCAGCTCTTATAGCTTCGCCTATATCGCCATCTTTTCACGCACCTCTCACATCTTCCCCTATATCGCTGTGTGATCAAGCAGCTTTCATAGCTTCCCCTATATTGCTGTGTTTTCACATACCTCCCATAGCTTCCGCTATATCGCTGTTTTTGCACACCTCTCATAGCTTCCCCTGGATCGCTCTGCTTTCACGCACCTCACATAGCTTCCCATATATTGCGATGTTTTTGCACACCTCTCATAGCTTCCCCTGGATCGCTCTGCTTTCACGCACCTCCCATAGCTTCCGCTATTTCATTTTGTTTTTGCACAGATCTCATACCTTCCACTATATCGATGTGTTCGCGCACGTCTTTACCTTCCCCTGTATCAATGTGTTTTCGCACACCTGTCATAACTTCCCCTATATCGCCGTGTTTTCACGCACCTCTGATAGCTTCCCCTATATCGCTGTGTTTTCGTGCACCTTTCATACCTGCCCCTATAATGCGTGTTTTCTCAGACTTGTCATAGCTTCCCCTATATCACTGTGTTTTCGCGCACCTCTCATACCTTCCCCTATATCGCTGTGTTTTCACACACCTCCCAAAGCTTCCCCTTTTTCGCCATCTTTTCGCGCATCTCCCATAACTTCCCCACATCGCTGTGTTTTCGCACACCTCTCATAACTTCTCCTATATCACCGTCTTTTCACGCACCTACCGTAGCTTCCCCTATATTGCTGTTTTCTTGCACCTGTCATACCTGCCCCTATATCGCCGTATTTTTGCGCACCTCTGATACCTTCCACTATATTGATGTGTTTTTGCATACCTCTCATACCTGCCCCTATAACGCGTTTTCTCAGACCTGTCATAGCTTCCTCTATATCGCTGTGTTTTCACGCACCTCACATACCTTCCACTATACCGATATGTTTTCGTGCACCTCTCATACCTTCCCCAATATCGCTGTGTTTTCACGCACCTGCCATAGCTCCCCTTTTTCGCTGTGTTTTCATGCACCTCTCCTAGCTTCCCATATATTGCGATGTATTCGCGCACCTCTCATCGCTTTCCCCAAATCGCTGTGTTTTTGCGCACCTCTCATATCTTCCCCCATATTGCCGTGTTCTAGCGCACCTCACATAGCTTCCCCTACATCGCTATGTTTTTGTGCACCTCTCATGCCTTCTACGTTATCGCCGTCTTTTCACACACCTCCCATAGCTTCCCCTATATTGCTGTGTTTTCTTGCACCTCTCATAGCTTCCCATATATCACTGTGTTTTTGCGCACTTCTCTTACCTTCCCCTGTATCGCTGTGTTTATGCACACCTCCAATAGCTTCCCTTATATCTCTGTGTTCTCGCGCACCTATCATAGCTTCCGCAATATGGCTGTGTCTTCGTGCACCTCTCATACCTTCCCCTATATTGCTCTGTTTTCGCACATCTCCCATAGATTCCCTGTTATCGCCGTATTTTCGTGCACCTCTCATACCTTCCCCATATCGCTTTCTTTTTGTGCACCTCCAATAGCTTCCCCTCCATTGCTGTGTTTTCGTGCACCTTCCTTACCTTCCCCTATATCGCTGTGTTTTCGCGCGCCACTCATACCTTCCCCTATGTCGCTGTGTTTTTGCGCACCTCTCATTCTTTCCCCTATATCACTGTGCTTTCACGCACATCCCACAGCTTCCTATATATTTGCTTGTTTTCGTGCAGCTCTCATAACTTCCTCTATAACGCGGTGATCTTGTGCACATCTCATACCTTCCTATACATCGCTGTCTTTTTGCGCACCTCTCATAGCTTCCCCAACATCACTGTGTTTTCACGCAACACTCACACCTTCCCCTATATCGCTGTGTTTTCACGCACCTCCCATAGATACCCCTATATCACCGTGTATTCATGCACCTCAGCGACAGAGGGGAACCTATGAGAGCTGTGCGAAAACACGGCGATATACGGGAAGCTATGAGAGGCGCGCAAAATGACAGCGTTATAGGGGAAGTTACGAGAGGTGCACAAAAACACAGCGATATAGGGGAAGCTCTGGGAGATGCGCGAAAACACAGTGATATTCGGGAAGCTATGGGAGGTGCGTGAAAACACGGAGATATGGGAAATGTATGAGAGGTGTGCGAAAACACGGCGATATAGGGGAAGCTATGAGAGGTGAGCGAAAACACAGCGATATGGGGGAAGATATGAGAGAGGCGTGAAAACACAGCGATATATGGGAGGCTATGAGATGTGCACGAAAACAGAGCAATGTCAGGGAATCTATGAAAGGTGCGGAAAAACACAGGAATATAGGGGAAGATATGGAAGGTGCGCAAAAACATGGCGTTACAGGGGAAGATATGAGAGGTGTGCGAAAACACAGAGATGTAGGGGAAGCTGTTGGAGGTGCGCGAAAACTTGGCGATATAGGGGAAGCTATGATAGGTGCGCGAAAACACAGCGATGCAGGGGAAACTTTGGGAGGTGCGTGAAAACACAGCGATATATGGGAAGCTATGGGTGGTGCGCGAAAACACAGCGATGTAGGGGTAGCTATGAGGGATGCACGAAAACTCAGCGATATAGGGGAAGCTATGAGGGATGTGCGATAACAAGCTGATGTAGGGGAAACTATGAGAGGTGCTCGAAAACACGGCGATGTAAGGGAAGCTATGGGAGGTGTATGAAAACACAGCGATATAGGAGAAAGTATGAGAGGTGTTCGAAAACACGGCGATATTGGGGAGGCTTTGCGAGGTGCGCGAAAACACAGCGATATAGGGGAAGGTATGAGAGGTGAGAAAAACACAGCAATATAGGGGAAGTTAAGAAAGGTGTGCGAAAACATAGCGATTTAGGGGAAGGTATGAGAGGTGCGCGTAAACACAGTGATATAGTGGAAGGTATGGAAGTTGCGCGAAAACAACGATATTGGGCTAGCTATAGCAGGTGCGCAAAATTGCAGCAATTTAGGGAAGCTGTAAGAGGTACGCGAAAACTCAGCCATATAGGGTCAGTTATGAGAGGTGCGCGAAAACACGGGAATATAGGGGAAGATATGGAAGGTGCGCAAAAACATGGCATCATAGGGGAAGGTATGAGAGGTGTGCGAAAACAGAGAGATGTAGGGGAAGCTATTGGAGGTGCGCAAAAACACGGCGATATAGGGGAAGCTATGAGAGGTGACTGAAAACACAGCGATATGGGGGAAGATATGAGAGGGGCGTGAAAACACAGCAACATAGGGGAAGCTATGGGAGGTGCGCGAAAACAAAGCGATATAGTGGAGGCTACGAGGCGTGAACAAAAACAGAGCAATGTCAGGGAATCTATGAGAGGTGCGGAAATACACGGGAATATAGGGGAAGATATGGAAGGTGTGCAAAAACATGGCGTTATAGGGGAAGGTATGAGAGGTGCGCGAAAACACGGAGATGTAGGGGAAGCTATTGGAGATGCGCGAAAAATTGGCGATATAGGGGAAGCTATGAGAGGTGCGTGAAAACATAGCGATGCAGGGGAAGCTTTGGGATGTGTGTGAAAACACAGCGATGCAGGGGTAGGTATGAGGGATTTGCGAAAGCACAGCGATGTAGTGGAGGCTATGAGAGGTACCGAAAACACGGTGTGACAAGAATACACATAGATAAGATGTTAGCTGTGCTGTGTGATCAGCAGTTGGTCTGCCACCTGTCTTCAAGAGAGAGATAAGGGACACAATGAAACAGCATCTGGAGATGTGTAGAGAGAGCTGTCTGGAGCGGCTCCCCCTTTGAACCCTGAACTGTTTGAAGTGATGGACAGGCGATACCCCAGCAGGGGGATAAAAAGGGACAGGTTCGCTAAGGCAGGACACACGACACCCGAGGTAACGAGATCCTGGAAGCGGTGCGCCTCTCACGAGTCGGTGGGAAGTACCGGACAACGCACAGGGTGGAAAGGTACGATCAGCGGGAACCCGGTGTGTATCCGCCCTTGCTTGGGTGCCGAGTTCACTGCAGAGTATCAACCGCATCTGGAGGAGGGGTCACAGTCGGTGACCTCAGGTGACATCACCAAGGACCTGCCCAAAAGCTCCTTGTGAGAAACATCGCCGGTCTGTCAGTGGAAGCCGTGTCTGAATGATCAGTCGTTCCTGTTCTCTCTCTCTCTCTCTCCCCCCACGTTGTCCATCGCCATGGCAACGATTACTGCGAACTGAACTACTAAATTAGACTGAACTTTGTGTCATTTTGAAATTGGTCATTTATCCCTAGACAACGATAGAGTTTGATTGATGCTGTTATCTTAATTCTGTGCACATGTGTGGTTATCATTGCTGAACTGTTGCATTTATTATCCTTTCGATTACTGTGTTGCTTGTTTCTTTAATAAAACTTTCTTAGTTCTAGTAATCCAGACTCCAACTGAGTGATCCATTTCTGCTGGTTTGGCAACCCAGTTACGGGGTACGTAAGAGCGAAAACACAGCGATACAGGGGAAAGTATGAAAGGTGCTCGAAAACACGGCGATATTCGGGAGGCTATGGGAGGTGCGCAAAAACACAGCAATATTGGGGAAGGTATGAGAGGTGAGCAAAACACAGCGATATATGGGAAGGTATGAGAGGCGTGCGAAAACTCAGTGATATAGTGGAAGGTATGGGAGTTGCGCAAAAACACGAATGGACAAGGGAGTTGCGTAGGGAGCGATTCCCGCGGAATGCAGACAGAGGTGGGGAGGGAAAGATATAGCGGAAGCTATGAGAGGTGCGCAAAAACACGGCGATGTTGGGAAGCTATGGGATGTGCGTGAAAGCACAGTGATATAGGTGAAGGTATGAGAGGTCCGTGAATACACCACAATATAGGGGAAGTTATAGCAGGTGCATGAAAACGCGACGATATAGGGGAAGATATGGAGGAGCGCAAAAACACAGCGATGTAGGGGAAGGTATGAAATGTGTGCGAAAACATAGCGATATAGGGGAAGGTATGAGAGGTGCGAGAAAACACAGTGATATTGGGGAAGCCATGGGAGGTGCGCAAAAAGACGGAGATATAGGGAAATATATGAGAGGTGCGTGAAAACACGGCGATATAGAGGAAGAGATGGGAGGTGCACGAAGAAACAGCGATATAGTGGAAGCTATCAGAGGCGCGCGAAAACACAGTGACATATGCGAAGCTATGGGAGGTGTGTGAAAACACGGCGAAATAGGGGAATTTATGAGAGGTGCGCAAAAAAACAGCGATTTGGGGGAAGCTATAAGAGGTGCGCAAAATCATCGCAATATACGGGAAGCAATGAGAGGTGCTCGAAAACATGGCGAATAATGGGAAGCTGTGGGAGGTGCGTGAAAACATAGCGATATTGGGGAAGGTATGAGAAGTGCGCGAAAATACAGCGATATAGGGAAAGGTATCAGAGGTGTGCGAAAACAAGGCGATATATGGGAAGCTATGGGAGGTGTGTGAAAACAGGGCGGTATAGGGGAAGGTATGAAAGGTACGCAAAAACACAGTGATGTAGGGGAAGCTATAGGAGGTGTGCGAAAGCAGAGCGATATAGGGGAAGTGATTGGAGGTTTACGAGAGCTCAGCGACATAGGGGAAGTTATGGGAGGTGCATGAAAACACAGCTATATGCGGAATGTATGAGAGGTGAGCTAAAACACAGCAATATAGGGGAAGGTATGAGAGGTCTGCGAAAATACGGCGATATAGGGGAAGGTATGAGAGGTCTGCGAAGATACGGCGATATAGGAGCAGGTATGAGAGGTGAGAGGCCCCTTGGGTAAGAGTGACCATAATATGGTGGAATTCTTCATTAAGATGGAGAGTGACATAGTTAATTCAGAAACAAAGGTTCTGAACTTGAAGAGGGGTAACTTTGAAGGTATGAGATGTGAATTAGCTAAGATAGACTGGCAAATGACACTTAAAGGATCGACGGTGGATATGCAATGGCAAGCATTTAAGGATTGCATGGATAAACTACAACAATTGTTCATCCCAGTTTGGCAAAAGAATAAATCAAGGAAGGTAGTGCACCCGTGGCTGACAAGAGAAATTAGGGATAGAGTCAATTCCAAAGAAGAAACATAGAAATTAGCCAGAAAAAGTGGCTCACCTGAGGACTGGGAGAAATTCAGAGTTCAGCAGAGGAGGACAAAGGGCTTAATTAGGAAGGGGAAAAAGATTATGAGAGAAAACTGGCAGGGAACATAAAAACGGACTGTAAAAGCTTTTATAGATATGTAAAAAGGAAAAGACTGGTAAAGACAAATGTAGGTCCCCTACAGACAGAAACAGGTGAATTGATTATGGGGAGCAAGGACATGGCAGACCAATTGAATAATTACTTTGGTTCTGTCTTCACTAAGGAGGACATAAATAATCTTCCAGAAATAGTAGGGGGCAGAGGGTCCAGTCAGATGGAGGAACTGAGCGAAATACATGTTAGTAGGGAAGTGGTGTTGGGTAAATTGAAGGGATTGAAGGCAGATAAATCCTCAGGGCCAGATGGTCTGCATCCCAGAATGCTTAAGGAAGTAGCCCAAGAAATAGTGGATGCATTAGTGATAATTTTTCAGAACTCGTTAGATTCTGGACTAGTTCCTGAGGATTGGAGGGTGGCTAATGTAACTCCACTTTTTAAAAAGGAGGGAGAGAGAAACCGGGAATTATAGACCGGTTAGCCTAACGTCGGTGGTGGGGAAACTGCTGGAGTCAGTTATCAAAGATGTGATAACAGCACATTTGGAAAGCGGTGAAATCGTCGGACAAAGTCAGCATGGATTTGTGAAAGGAAAATCATGTCTGACGAATCTCATAGAATTTTTTGAGGATGTAACTAGTAGAGTGGATAGGGGAGAACCAGTGGATATGGTATATTTGGATTTTCAAAAGGCTTTTGACAAGGTCCCACACAGGAGATTAGTGTGCAAACTTAAAGCACACGGTATTGGGGGTAAGGTATTGATGTGGATAGAGAATTGGTTGGCAGACAGGAAGCAAAGATTGGCAATAAACGGGACCTTTTCAGAATGGCGGGCAGTGACTAGTGGGGTACCGCAAGGCTCAGTGCTGGGAGCCCAGTTGTTTACAATATATATTAATGACTTGGATGAGGGAATTAAATGCAGCATCTCCAAGTTTGCGGATGACACGAAGCTGGGTGGCAGTGTTAGCTGTGAGGAGGATGCTAAGAGGATGCAGGGTGACTTGGATAGGTTGGGTGAGTGGGCAAAGTCATGGCAGATGCAATTTAATGTGGATAAATGTGTAGTTATCCACTTTGGTGGCAAAAATAGGAAAACAGATTATTATCTGAATGGTGGCCAATTAGGAAAAGGGGAGGTGCAACGAGACCTGGGTGTCATTATACACCAGTCATTGAAAGTGGGCATGCAGGTACAGCAGGTGGTGAAAAAGGCGAATGATATGCTGGCATTTATAGCGAGAGGATTCGAGTACAGGAGCAGGGAGGTACTACTGCAGTTGTACAAGGCCTTGGTGAGACCACACCTGGAGTATTGTGTGCAGTTTTGGACCCCTAATCTGAGGAAAGACATCCTTGCCATAGAGGGAGTACAAAGAAGGTTCACCAGATTGATTCCTGGGATGGCAGGACTTTCATATGAAGAAAGACTAGATGAACTGGGCTTGTACTCTCTGGAATTTAGAAGATTGACGGGGGATCTGATTGAAACGTATAAAATCCTAAAGGGATTGGACAGGCTAGATGCAGGAAGATTGTTCCCGATGTTGGGGAAGTCCAGAACGAGGGGTCACAGATTGAGGATAAAGGAGAAGCCTTTTAGGACTGAGATTAGGAAAAACTTCTTCACACAGAGAGTGGTGAATCTGTGGAATTCTCTGCCACAGGAAACAGTTGAGGCCAGTTCATTGGCTATATTTAAGAGGGAGTTAGATATGGCCCTTGTGGCTATGGGGATCAGGGGGTATGGAGGGAAGGCTGGTGCAGGGTTCTGAGTTGGATGATCAGCCATGATCATAATAAATGGCGGTGCAGGCTTGAAGGGCCGAATGGCCTACTCCTGCACCTATTTTCTATGTTTCTATGTTTCTATGTTTTCACGCACCTCTCATCACTTCCCCTATATCGACGTGTTTTCAAGCACCACTCATACCTTCTCGTATATCGCCGTGTGTTCGCTCTCCTCCCATTGCTTCCCCTATATCACTGTGTTTTTGTGCACCCCTCATACCTTCCCCTATATCGCTGTGTTATTGCGCACCCCTCATAGCTTCCCCTATATCACTGTGTTTTTGTGCATCTATCATACCTTCCCCTATATTGCTGTGTTTTTGCACAACTCCCATAGCTTCCCCTATATCGCTGTGTTTTCGCTCACCCCTCATAGTTTCCTCTGTAGCACCGTGTTTTCGCGCACATCTCATATCTTCTCCGATATCGCTGTGTCATCAAGCAGCTCATAACTTCCCGTATATTGCTCAGTTTTCACGCATCTCCCATAGCTTCCCCTATGTCGCTGTGCTCTCGCGCACCTCTCCTCACTTCCTCTATATCGCCCGGTTTTCACGGACCTCCCATACCTTTCCATTTTTCGCCGTGCCTTCGCGCGCCTCTTATGGATTCCCCCAAATCGCTGTTTTTTGCGCACCTCTCATAGCTTCCCCTATATCGCAACGTTCTGGTGCATCTCGCATAGCTTCCCCTACATCGCTACGTTTTCATGCACCTCTCATAAAATTCTCCTATATCGCCGTGCGTTCACGCACCTCCCAGAGCTTCCAATTTATGGCCGTGTTTTCGCGCACCTCTCATAGATTCCCCCAAATCGCTGTGTTTTTGTGCACCTCTTTTAGCTTCCCCCATATCGCCGCGTTCTAGCGCACCTCGCATAGTTTCCCCTACGTCGCTCTGTTTTCGCGCACCTCTCATACCTTCTCCTATATCGCCGTGTTTTCACGCACCTCCCATACCTTCCCCTATGCCACTCTGTTTTCTCACACCTCTCATACCTTCACCTACATCGCTCTGTTTTCGCGCTCGTCTCATAGCTTCCCCTAAATCACCATGTTTTCACGCACCTCACATAGCTTCCCCTGTATCGTTCTGCTTTCGCGCAGCTCTCATAACTTCCCAACATCACTATGTTTTTGCTCACCTCTGATAGCTTTGCCTATATCGCCGTGTTCTGTGCACCTCTCATACCTTCCCTTTTTTAGCTGAGTTTTCACTCATCTCTCATACATTCCCCTATATCGACGTGTATTAAAGCACCTCTCATACCTTCACGTATATCGCCCTGTTTTCGCCCACCTCCCATAGCTTCCCCTATATCGCTGTGTTTTCGCGCACCTCCCATAGCTTCCCTTATATCGCTGTGTTTTCGCGCACCTCCATAGCTTCCCTTATATCGCTGTGTTTTTACGCACCTCTCATCCCTTCCTGATATCACTGTGATTTTGCGCACATCCCAAGGCTTCCCCTATAGCGCTGTGTTTTCGCTCACCTCTCATAGCTTCCTCTATATCACCGTGTTTTCACGCACATCTCATTACTTCCCCTATATTGCTGTGTTATCAAGCAGCTCACATAACTTACCCTATATTATCATGTTTTCAGGGACCTCCGATTTCTTCCCATTTTTCAGCGTGTTTTAGCGCACTTCTCATAGCTTCCCCTATATCGCCGTGTTCTGGCACACCTTGCATAACTTCCCCTACATTGCTATGTTCCACGCACCTCTCATACCTTCTTCTATATCGCCGTGATTTCACGCACTTCCCATAGCTTCCACTATATTGCTGTGTTTTACCACACCTCTCATACCTTCCCCTTTCTTGCTGTGTTTTCGTGCACCTCCTATAGCTTCCCATATATCGGTCTTTTCGCACAGCTCTCATAACTTCCCCTATATCGCTGTGTTTTTGTGCAGCTCGCATAGCTTCCCCTATATCGTTGTGTTTTCACTCTCCTCTCATACATTCCCCTATATCGCTGTGTTTTTGCTCACCTCTCATAGATTTGACTATAACGCCGTGCTTTCGCGCACCTCTCATACATTCCCCTTTTTAGCTGAGTTTTCGCTCATCTCTCATACCTTCCCTATATCCATGTGTTTTCACGTACCTCTCATAGCTTCACGTATATCGTCCTGTTTTCGCACACCTCCCATAGCATCCCCTATATCACTGTGTTTTTGCGCACCTCTCACACCTTCCCCTATATATGGCAGTGTTTTCACGCACCTCCCATACATTCCCCTATATCGCTGTGTTTTCATGCACCTCCCATTGCTTCCCCACTATCGCTGTGTTTTCACACACCTCTCATCCCATCCCCGATGTGACTGTGATTTCGTGCAGCTCCCAAGGCTTCCCCTATATCGCTGTGTTTTCGCTCACCTCTCGTAGCTTCCCCTATGTCACCGTGTTTTCGCTCACCTCTCATATCTTCCCCTATATTGCTGTGTTATCAAGCAGCTCTCATAGCTTCCCATATATTGCTCTGTTTTCACGCACCTCCCATAGCTTCCCCTATGTCGCTGTGCTGTCGTGCACCTCTCATCACATACCCTATATCGCCGTTTTCACAGACCTCCTATAGCTTCCCATTTATCGCCATGTTTTCGCGCACCTCTCATAGCTTCCCATAATATGCGATGTTTTCGCGCACCTCTCATAGATTCTCCCAAATCGCTGTGTTTTTGCGCACCTCGCATAGCTTCCCCTACGGCGCTCACGAGAGCACAGCAACATACGAGAATTTACGGTAGATGCATGAAAACACAGCAATACGGGGAAGGTACGAGATTGGCGCTAAAACACAGCAATATAGGGAAAGGTATGAGAGGTCTGTGAAAACACGGCGATATATGGGAAACTATGGGAGACGCGTGAAAACAGGGCGGTATAGGGGAAGGTATGAGAGGTGCGCAAAAACACAGCGATGTAGGGGAAGCTATGGCAGGTGTGTGAAAGCAGAGCGATATAGGGGAAGTGATTGGAGGTTCACGAGAGCACAGCGACATACGAGAAGTTATGGTAAATGCATGAAAACACAGCCATACAGGGAAGGTACGAGATATGCACGAAAACACAGCGATTTGGGGGAAGCTATGAGAGGTGAGCGAAAACATCGCAATAAATGGGAAGCTATGAGAGATGCACGAAAACAGGGCGAAAAATGGGAAGCTTTGGGAGGTGCACATAAACACGGCAATATAGAGGAAGGTATGAGAGATGAGCGAAAACTCAGCTAAAAAGGGGAAGGGATGAGAGGTGTGCAAGAACACGGCGATATAGGCAAAGCTATGAGAAGTGAGCAAAAGCACAGTGATATAGGAGAAGGTATGAGAGGTGCGCGAAAAAACAATGATATAGTGGAAGCTATGCGAGCTGCGCGAAAACACGGCAATATAGGTGAAGCTATGAGAGGTGCTAGAAAACAGCGATATAGTAGAAGGTGTGAGAGGTGTGCAAAAAGACAGCGATATATGGGAAGGTATGGGAGGTGCATGAAAACAGACTGACATAGGGGAAGGCATGAGATGTGCGCGAAAACACAGAGATTTGGGGAAGCTATGAGAGGTGAGCGAAAACATCGCAATAAATGGGAAGCTATGAGAGGTGCGTGAAAACAGGGTGAAAAATGGGAAGCTATGGGAGGTGCATGAAAACGCAGCGATATTGGGGAAGGTGTGAGATGTGCGTGAAAACACGATATAGGGTAACGTATCAGAGGTGCACAAAAACACAGCAATGTAGGGGAAGGTATGAGTGGTGCGCGAAAACACAGCGATATATGGGAAGCCATGGGAGGTGCACAACAAAAGAGCGATATAGGGGACGCTATGTGAGGTGTGTGAAAACACAGCGATCTAGGGGAAGCCATGAGCGGTGTATGAAAACATCGCCATATATGGCAAGCCATGAGAGGTGTGCAAAAACAGCGATATAGCGGTAGCAATGGGAGGTATGCGAAAACACAGCAATATAGGGGAAGCTATGAAAGCTGCTTGATAACACAGCGATATAGGGGAAGCAATGGGGGGTGCGCGAACACAAGGCGATATACGTGAAGGTATGAGAGGTGCTTGAAAACATGTCGATATTGGTGAAGTGATGAGACGAGCGCGAAAATGCAGTGATATAGGGGATGGTATGAGAGATGCGTGAAAACACAGTGATATAGGGGTAGGTATGAGAGGTGCACGAAAACACAGCAATACAGGGAAGCTGTGGGAGGTGCAAGAAAACAGCAATATATAGGAAGGTATGGGACATGCGTGAAAACACAATGATATAGGGGTAGGTATGCGAGGTGCGTGTAAACACAGTGATATAGGGGAAGCTATGAGAGGTGCACGAAAACAGCGATTTGGGGGAAGTTATGAGAGGTGCGTGAAAACATCGCAATATATGGGAAGCGATAACATGGCGAAAACGGGGAAGCTATGGTAGGTGCGGGAAGCACAGCGATATAGGGGAAGGTATGAGAGGTGTGCAAAAACCCATCAATATAGTGGAAGTTATGAGAGGTGCACGAAAACACAACAATATAGGGGAAGGTATGCGAGGTGCGCGAAAACACAGCAATATAGGGGAAGCTATGAGAGGTGCGCGAAAACACGGTGATATAGGGGAAGCAACACACCTTCAGTCCTGACGAAGGGTCTCGGCCTGAAATGTCGACTGCACCTCTTCCTAGAGATGCTGCCTGGCCTGCTGCGTTCACCAGCAACTTTGATGTGTGTTGCTTGAATTTCCAGCATCTGCAGAATTCCTGTTGTTTGATATAGGGGAAGCTATGAGAGGGGAGCGTTAACAGCAATATATGGGAAAGTATGAGAGGTGCACAAAAACACAGCGATTTCGGGGAAGCTATGGGAAGTGCGCGAAAACACAGCGATATAGGGGAAGCTATGGGGGGTGTGCGAAAACACAGCGATAAAGGGGAAGGTATAAGAGGTGTGCGAAAACACAGCCATATTGGGGAAGCTATGGGAGGTGCGCGAAAACACAGCGATAATGGGAAGATATGGGAGGTGCGCCAAAACATGGCAATATAGGGGAAGCTCTGAGACGTGCGCGAAAATACAGCGATATAGGGGAAGCTATGGGAAGTGCGCGAAAACACAGCGATATAGGGGAAGTTATGGGAGTTGTTTGAAAACACAGTAATATAGGGGAAGCTATGGGAGGTGTGCAAAATCATGGCGATATAGAGGACGCTGTGTGAGGTGCGTGCAAACACAGCGATCTAGTGGAAGCCAGGAGAGGTGTGTGAAAATATCGCCATAAGGCAAGCTATAATAGGTGTGCAAATACAGTGATATAGCGGAAGCTATGGGAGGTATGCGAAAACACAGCAATATGGGGAAGCTATGAAAGCTGCTTGATAACACAGCGATATAGGGGAAGGTATGAGAGATGCGCAAAAACACATCGATACAGTGGTAGGTATGAGAGGTGCGCGAAAACACAATGATATAGGTGAAGGTATGCGAGGCAAAAGAAAACACTGCGATATAGGGGAAACTATGAGAGGTGCACAAAAACACAACGATATAGGGGAAGGTATGCGAGGTGCGCGAAAACACGGTGATATAGGGGAAGCTATGCAAGGGGAGCGTTAAATCAGCGATATATGGGAAAGTATGAGAGGTGCGCGAAAACATATCAATATAGTGGAAGGTATGAGAGGTGCGCGAAAACACAACAATATAGGGGGAGTTATGCGAGGTGCGCGAAAACACAGCGATATAGGGGAAGCTATGAGAAGTGCGCGAAAACACAGTGTTATAGGGGAATATATGGGAGGTGCGCAAAAACACAGCGATATACGTGAAGGTATGAAAGGTGCGTGAAAACACGTCGATATAGGGGAAGGTATGAGAGATGAGCCAAAACTCAACTAAAAAGGGGAAGGTATGAGAGGTGTGCTAGAACACGGCGATATAGGCAAAGCTATGAGGGGTGAGCAAAAACACAGCGTTATAGGGGAAGATATGAGCGGTGCGCGAAAACACAACAACATAGGGGAAGCCATGTATGTGCGCGAAAACACGGCGATATAGTGGAAGTTATGAGAAGTGCACGAAAACAAAGCGATATAGGGGAAGCTATGGGAGGTGCGTGAAAACACGGTGATATAGGGGAAGCAACACACCTTCAGTCCTGACGAAGGGTCTCGGCCTGAAATGTCGACTGCACCTCTTCCTAGAGATGCTGCCTGGCCTGCTGCGTTCACCAGCTACTTTGATGTGTGTTGCTTGAATTTCCAGCATCTGCAGAATTCCTGTTGTTTGATATAGGGGAAGCTATGAGAGGGGAGCGTTAACAGCAATATATGGGAAAGTATGAGAGGTGCACAAAAACACAGCGATTTCCGGGAAGCTATGGGAAGTGCACGAAAACACAGCGATATAGGGGAAGCTATGGGGGGTGTGCGAAAACACAGCGATAAAGGGGCAGGTATAAGAGGTGTGCGAAAACACAGCCATATTGGGGAAGCTATGGGAGGTGCGCGAAAACACAGTGACAATGGGAAGATATGGGAGGTGCGCCAAAACATGGCAATATAGGGGAAGCTCTGAGACGTGCGCGAAAATACAGCGATATAGGGGAAGCTATGGGAAGTGCGCGAAAACACAGTGATATAGGGGAAGCTATGGGAGGTGTGCGAAAACACAGCGATAAAGGGGAAGGTATAAGAGGTGTGCGAAAACACAGCCATATTGGGGAAGCTATGGGAGGTGCGCTAAAACAAAGCGAATTTGGGGAAGGTATGATAGGCATGCGAAAACACAGCGATATTTAGGAAGCTATGGGAGGTGCATGAAAACATGGTGAAATAGGGGAACGTATGAGAGGTGCGTGAAAACACAGCGATATATGGGAAGGTTTCAGAGGTGAGAGAAAACACATTGATACAGTGGTAGGTATCAGAGGTGCGTGAAAACACAACAATATAGGGGGAGTTATGCGAGGTGCGCGAAAACACAGCGATATAGGGGAAGCTATGAGAAGTGCGCGAAAACACAGTGTTATAGGGGAATATATGGGAGGTGCGCAAAAACACAGCGATATATGTGAAAGTATGAAAGGTGAGTGAAAACACGTCGATATAGGGGAAGGTATGAGAGATGAGCCAAAACTCAGCTAAAAAGGGGAAGGTATGAGAGGTGCGCTAGAACACGGCGATATAGGCAAAGCTATGAGGGGTGAGCAAAAACACAGCGTTATAGGGGAAGATATGAGCGGTGCGCGAAAACACAACAACATAGGGGAAGCCATGTATGTGCGCGAAAACACGGCGATATAGTGGAAGTTATGAGAGGTGCACGAAAACAAAGCGATATAGGGGAAGCTATGGGAGGTGCGTGAAAACACAGTGATATAGGGGTAGGTATGCGAGGAGGGTGAAAACACAGCGATATAGGGGAAGCTATGGGAGGTGTGCGAAAACACAGCGATAAAGGCGAAGGTATAAGAGGTGTGCGAAAACACCTCCATATTGGGGAAGCTATGGGAGGTGCGCGAAAACACAGTGATAATGGGAAGGTATGGGAGGTGCGCAAAAAAATGGCAATAGAGGGGAAGCTCTGAAACGTGCGCGAAAACACAGCAATATAGGGGAAGCTATGGGAGGTGTGCGAAAACACAGCAATACAGGGGAAGCTGTGGGAGGTGCAAGAAAACTCAGCAATATATGGGAAGGTATGGGACGTACATGAAAACACAGTGATATAGGGGTAGGTATGCGAGGAGCGTGAAAACACAGCGATATAGCAGTAGGTATGAGAGGTGCACGAAAACACAATGATATGGGGAAGGTATACGAGTCAAGCGAAAACACAGCGATATAGGGGAAGCTATGGGAGGTACGTCAAAATACGGCGACATAGGAGAAAGTATGAGAGATGCGTGAAAACACACCGATGCAGAGGAAGGTATTAGTGGTGCGCAAAAACACAGCGATATATGGGAAGCCATGGGAGGTGCACGACAACAGAGCGATATGGGGGAAGTTATCAGTGGTGCGAGAAAACACAGTGTTATAGGGGAAGCCATGAGAGGTGCGCGAAAACACGGTGATATAGGGGAAGCTATGAGAGGGGGAGCGTTAACAGCAATATATGGGAAAGTATGAGAGGTGCAAGAAAACACAGCGATATAGGGGAAGCTATGAGGGTGTTCAAAAACACAGCGATATAGAGGAAGCTATGGGACGTGCAGGAAAACACAGCCATACAGGGGAAGGTATGATAGGCATGCGAAAACACAGCGATATTTAGGAGGCTATGGGAGGTGTGTGAAAACACGGTGAAATAGGGGAAGGTATGAGAGCTGCGCAAAAACGCAGCGATGTAGGGGAAGATACGAGAGGTGCGCGAAAACACAGCGATATAGCGGAAGGTATGCGAGGTGCGTGAAAACACAGCAATATAGGCGAAGTTATGAGAGGTGTGCGAAAACACAGTGATATAGGGGAAGCTATGAGAGGGGAGCGTTAACAGCAATATATGGTAAAGTATGAGAGGGGCACGAAAACACAGCGATACAGGGGAAGCTACGGGACGTGTGCGAAAAAACAGCGATAAAGGGGAAGGTATAAGAGGTGTGCGAAAACACAGCCATATTTGGGAAACTATGGGAGGTGCGCAAAAACACAGCGATAATGGGAAGGTATGGGAGGTCCCGAAAACATGGCAATATAGGGGAAGCTCTGAGACGTGCCCGAAAACACAGCGATATAGGGGAAGCTATTGGAGGTGTGCGAAAACACAGCAATACAGGGGAAGCTGTGGGAGGTGCAAAAAACTCAGTAATATATGGGAAGGTATGGGACGTGCATGAAAACAGTGATATAGGGGTAGGTATGCGAGGAGCGTGAAAACAGTGATATATGGGGAGCTATGGGAGATGCGCTAAAACAGAGCGATTTTGGGGAAGGTATGAGAGGTGCGAGAAAACACAGCGATATAGGGGAAGCTATGCGAGGTGCGCGAAAACACATCGATATAGGGGAAGGTATGCGAGTTGATCGAAAACACAGAGATTTTTAGGAAGCTATGGGACGTGCAGGAAAACACAGCCATACAGGGGAAGGTATGATAGGCATGCGAAAACACAGCGATATTTAGGAAGCTATGGGAGGTGCGTGAAAACATGGTGAAATAGGGGAAGGTATGAGAGCTGCGCAAAAACGCAGCAATTTAGGGGAAGGTACGAGAGATGAGCGAAAACACAGCGATATAGCGGAAGGTATGAGAGGTGGGTGAAAACATAGCGATATATGAGAAGCTATGGGAGGTATGCGAAAACACAGCAATATAGGGGAAGCTATGAAAGCTGCTTGATAACACAGCGATATAGGGGAATGTTTCAGAGGTGAGCGAAAACACATCGATACAGTGGTATGTATCAGAGGTGCGCGAAAACACAATGATATAGGGGAAGGTACGTGAGGTAAGCGAAAACACAGTGATATAGGGGAAGCTATGAGAGGTCTGCGAAAACACGGCGATATAGGGGCAGGTATGAGAGGTGCGCGAAAATGCAGCGATGTAGGGGAAGGTATGAATGGAGCGCGATAACACAGCGATATATGGGAAGCAACGGGAGGTGCACAACAACAGAGCGATATAGGGGAAGGTATCAGAGGTGCGAGAAAACACAGCAATATAGGGGAAGCTATGGGAGATGTGCGAAATCATGGCGCTATAGGGGACGCTATGTGAGGTGCGTGAAAACACAACGATCTAGTGGAAGCCATGAGAGGTGTGTAAAAACATCGCCATATATGGCAAGCTATGAGAGGTGCGCGTAAACACAGTGATATATGGGAAGTTATGGAAGGTATGCGAAAACACAGCAATATAGGGGAAGCTATGAAAACTGCTTGATAACACAGTGATATAGGGGAAGCTATGAGAGGTGCGCGAAAACATGGCGAAAAATGGGAAGATGTGGGAGGTGTGTGAAAACAGCGATATTGGGGAAGGTATGAGAGGGGTGCGAAAATACAGCGAAAAAGGGGAAGGTATGAGAGGTGCGCTAAAACACAGCAATCTAGGGGAAGGTATGAAAGGTCTGCAAAAACACTGCGATATAGGGGAAGGTATGAGAGGTGCCCGAAAGCACAGTGATATAGGGAAAGCTTTGGGAGGTGCACGAAAACACGGCGATATAGGTGAAGCTATGAGAGGTGCGAGAAAACACTGCGATATAGTGGAAGGTGTGAGAGGTGCGCGAAAACATGGCAATATAGGGGAAGCTCTGAGATGTGCGCGAAAACACGATATAGGGCAAGCTATGAGAGGTGAGCGAAAACATCGCAATATATGGGAAGCTATGAGAGGTGCGCGAAAACGGTGAAAAATGGGAAGCTATGGGAGGTGCATGAAAACGCAGCGATATTGGGGAAGGTGTGAGATGTGCGTGAAAACACAACGATATAGGGTAACATATCAGAGGTGCACAAAAACACAGCGATGTAGGGGAAGGTACGAGTAGTGTGCGAAAACACAGCGATATATGGGAAGCCAAGGGAGGTGCACGACAACAGAGCGATATAGGGGACGCTATGTGAGGTGCGTGAAAACACAGCGATCTAGGGGAAGCCATGAGCGGTGTGTGAAAACATCGCCATATATGGCAAGCTATGAGAGGTATGCAAAAACACAGCAATATAGGGGAAGCTATGAAAGCTGCTTGATAACACAGCGATATAGGGGAAGGCATGAGGGTGCGCGAAAACACATCGATACAGTAGTAGGTATGAGAGGTGCGCGAAAACACAATGATATAGGGGAAGGTATGCGAGGGGTGCGAAAACACAGCGATATAGGGGAAGCAATGGGAGGTGCGCGAACACAAGGTGATATACGTGAAGGTATGAGAGGTGCTTGAAAACACGTCGATATAGGTGAAGTGATGAGACGTGTGCGAAAATGCAGTGATATAGGGGACGGTATGAGAGATGCGTAAAAACAGTGATATAGGGGTAGGTATGCTAGGTGCGTGTAAACGCAGTGTTTATTGGGGAAGTTATGAGAAGTGCGCGAAAACACAGCAATACAGGAGAAGCTGTGGGAGGTGCAAGAAAACACAGCAATATATAGGAAGGTATGGGACGTGCGTGAAAACACAGTGATATAGGGGTAGGTATGCGAGGTGCGTGTAAACACAGTGATATAGGGGAAGGCATGAGAGGTGCACGAAAACATAGCGATTTGGGGGAAGTTATGAGAGGTGCGTGAAAATATCGCAATATATGGGAAGCTATGAGAAGTGCGCGATAACACGGCGAAAACTGGGAAGCTATGAGAGGTGCGCGAAAACACGGTGATATAGGGGAAGCTATGAGAGGGGAGCATTAACAGCAATATATGGGAAAGTATGAGAGGTGCACGAAAACACAGCGATATATGGGAAGCTATGGGTGGTGCGCGAAAACGGAGTGATAAAGGGGAAGGTATAAGAGGTGTGCGAAAACACAGCCATATTGGGGAAGCTAAGGGAGGTACGCGAAAACACAGCGATAATGGGAAGGTATGGGAGGTGCGCAAAAACATGGCAATATAGGGGAAGCTCTGAGACATGCGCGAAAACACCCCGATATAAGGGAAGCTATGGGAGGTGTGTGAAAACACAGCAACACAGGGGAAGCTGTGGGAGGTGCAAGAAAACTCAGCAATATATGGGAAGGTATGGGACGTGCATGTAAACACAGTGATATAGGGGAAGATATGAGAGGTGTGCAAAAACGCAACGATATAGGGGTAAGTATGCGAGTTGTTCGAAAACACAGCGATATAGAGGAAGCTATGGGACGTGCAAGAAAACACAGCCATATAGGGGAAGGTATGATAGGCATGCGAAAACACAGCGATATTTAGGAGGCTATGGGAGGTGCGTGAAAACATGGTGAAATAGGGGAAGGTATGAGAGCTGCGCAAAAACGCAGCAATGTAGGGGGAGATATGAGAGGAGCACGAAAACGCAGCTATATAGCGGAAGGTATGAGAGGTGCGTGAAAACACAGCGATATATGGTAAGCTATGGGAGGTATGCGAAATCACAGCAATATAGGGGAAGGTATGAAAGCTGCTTGATAACGCAGCGATATAGGGAAAGGTTTCAGAGGTGCGCAAAAACACACTAATATAGGGGAAGCTATGAGAGGTCTGCGAAAACATGGCGATATAGGGGCAGGTATGAGAGGTACGCGAAAATACAGAGATGTTGGTGAAGGTATGAATGGAGCGCAATAACACAGTGATATATAGGAAACAATGGGAGGTGCACGACAAGGGAGCGATATAGGGGAAGGTATCAGAGGTGCAAGAAAACACAGTAATAAAGAAGAAGCTATGGGAGATGTGCGAAATCATGACGATATAGGGGACGCTATGTGAGGTGCGTGAAAACACAGCGATCTAGTGGAAGCCATGAGAGGTGTGTAAAAACATCGCCATATATGGCAAGCTATGAGAGGTGTGCAAAAACAGCGATATAGCGGAAGCTATGGGAGGTATGCGAAAACACAGCAATATAGGGGAAGCTATGAAAACTGCTTGATAACACAGCAATATAGGGGGAGGTATAAGAGATGCGCGTAAACACATCGATACAGTGGTAGGTATGAGAGGTGCGCGAAAACACAATGATATAGGGGAAGGTATGCAAGGCAAGCAAAAACACAGCGATATAGGGGAATCTATGAGAGGTGCGCAAAAACACAACGATATAGGGAAGGTATGTGAGGTGAGAGAAAGCACAGCGATATAGGGGACGGTATGAGAGGTGCGGAAAAACACAGCGATATAGGAGGAAGTATGAGAGGTGCGTGAAAACACAGCGATATATGGGAAGCCATGAGAGGTGTGCGAAAACAGCGATATAGCGGAAGCTATGGGAGGTATACGAAACTACAGCAATATAGGGGAAGCTATGAAAGCTGCTTGATCACACAGCGATATAGGGGAAGATGTGACAGTTGAGCGAAAACACAGCTATATAGGGGAAGGTATCAGAGGTGTGCACAAACACAATGATATTGGGGAAGCTATGGGAGGTGCGCGAAAACAGCAATGAAGAGGAAGGTATGACAGGTGCGCGAAAACACAGCCATATTGGCGAAGCTATGAGTGGTGCGCGAGAACACGGCGATATAAGGGAAGCTATGGGAGGTGTGCGAAAACACAACGATATATAGGAAGTTATGAGAGGTGCAAGAACACACAGCGATATAGGGCAAGCTACGGGAGGTGCGTGAACAGACGGTGATAACATAGGAGGTATGAGAGGCGCGCAAAAACACAGCGATGCAGGGGAAGCTATGCGAGGTGCGCAAGAACACGACAATATGGGGGAAGATATGAAAGGTGTGCAAAAACACAGCGATTTGGGGAAAGCGCTGAGAGGTGCACGAAAACATCGCAATATATGTGGAGCTATGAGAGGTGCGCAAAAACACAGTGAGAAAGGGGAAGCTATCTGAGGCGCGCGAAAACACATCGATATAGTGGAAGGTATGCCAGGTGCACGAAAACACAGCGATATAGGGGAAGCTATGAGAGGTTAGCGAAAACGCATTATAGGGGCAGGTATAAGAGGTGCGTGAAAACACATCGATACAGGGGAAGCTACGAGAGGTGCACGAAAACACATCGATATAATGGAAGGTA
>NW_027276249.1:0-42388 GCF_030028105.1 Mobula birostris
CAACGTACAAAGTACTGCACCGCACTACCTCAAAGTAGAAGGTACCTCACCGCACTACCTCAAAGTAGAAAGTACCTCACTGCACTACCTCAAAGTACCTCACTGCACTACCTCAAACTACAAAGTTCCTCACAGCACTACCTCAAAGTACAAATTACAAAGTACCTCACTCTACTACCTCAGACTACAAAGTACCTCACTACACTACCTCAAAGTACAAAGTACTGCACCGCACTATATCAAAGTACAAAGTACCTCACCGCACTACCTCAAAGTACAAAGTTCCTCACCGCCCTGCCTCTAAGTACAAAGCACCTCACCGAACTACCTCAGACTACAAACTACCTCACTACACTACCTCAAAGTACAAAGTACTGCACCGCACTACCTCAATGTACAAAGTACCTCACCGCACTACCTCAAAGTACAAAATACCACACCGCACTACCTCAAAGTACAAAGTTCCTCACTGCAGTACCTCAAAGTACAAAGTACCTCACCGCACTACCTCAAAGTACAAAGTTCCTCACTGCACTACCTCAAAGTACCTCACTGCACTACCTCAAAGTACAAAGTTCCTCACTGCACTACCTCAAAGTACATAGTTCCTCACCGCCCTACCTCAAAGTACAAAGTACCTCACTCTACTACTTCAAAGTACAAAGTAGCTCACTGCTCTACCTCAAAGTACAAAGTACCTCACTGCACTACCTCAAAGTACAAAGTACCTCACTCTACAACCTCAAAGTACAAAGTTCCTCACCGCACTACCTCAAGGTACCTCACTGCACTTCCTCAAAGTACAAACTACCTCACCGCAATACCTCAAAGTACAAAGTTCCTCACTCTACTACTTCAAAGTACAAAGTTCCTCACTGCACTACCTCAAAGTACAAAGTACCTCACTCTACTACCTCAAAGTACAAAGTTCCTCACTCTACTACCTCAAAGTACAAAGTTCCTCACTGCACTACCTCAAAGTACAAAGTACCTCACTCTACTACCTCAAAGTACAAAGTACCTCACTGCACTACCTCAAAGTACAAAGTACCTCACCGCACTACCTCAAAGTACAAAGTACCTCACTATAC
Source organism: Mobula birostris (assembly GCF_030028105.1). Taxonomy (NCBI): domain Eukaryota; kingdom Metazoa; phylum Chordata; class Chondrichthyes; order Myliobatiformes; family Myliobatidae; genus Mobula; species Mobula birostris. The sequence goes on from NW_027276249.1 coordinate 1,092, forward strand.
TACCTCAAAGTACAAAGTAGCTCACCGCTCTACCTCAAAGTACAAAGTACCTCACTGCACTACCTCAAAGTACAAAGTTCCTCAATGCACGACCTCAAAGTACAAGGTTCCTCACCGCACTACTTCAAAGTACAAAGTACCTCACTCTACTACCTCAAAGTACAAAGTTCCTCACTGCACTACCTCAAAGTACAAAGTACCTCACTGCACTACCTCAAACTACAAAGTACCTCACTCTACTACCTCAAAGTACAAAGTTCCTCACAGCACTACCTCAAGGTACCTCACTGCACTACCTCAAAGTACAAACTACCTCACCGCACTAACTCAAAGTACAAAGTTCCCCACTCTACTACCTCAAAGTACAAAGTTCCTCACTGCACTACCTCAAAGTACAAAGTACCTCACTCTACTACCTCAAAGTACAATGTACCGCACCGCACAACCTCAAAGTACAAAGTACCTCACTCTACTACCTCAATGTACAAAGTACCTCACTGCACTACCTCAAAGTACAAAGTACCTCACCGCACTACCTCAAAGTACAAAGTACCTCACTCTACTACCTCAAAGTACAAAGTAGCTCACCGCTCTACCTCAAAGTACAAAGTGCCTCACTGCACTACCTCAAAGTACAAAGTTCATCACTGCACGACCTCAAAGTACAAAGTTCCTCACCGCCCTACCTCAAAGTACAAAGTACCTCACACTACTACCTCTAAGTACAAAGTACCTCACCGCACTACCTCAAACTACAAAGTGCCTCACTCTACTACCTCAAAGTATAATGTTCCTCACTGCACTAACTCAATGTACAAAGTACCTCACTGCACTACCTCAAAGTACAAAGTACCTCACTCTACTACCTCAAATTACAAACTTCCTCACTACACTAGCTCAAACAACAAAGTTCCTCACTCTACTACCTCAAAGTACAAAGTACCTCACTCTACTACCTCAAAGTACAAATTTTCCTCACCGCACTACCTCAAAGTGCAAAGTAACTCACTGCACTACCTCAAAGTACAAAGTACCTCACTTTACTTCCTCAAAGTACAAAGTACCTCACTCTACTACCTCAAAGTACAAAGTACCTCACTCTACTTCCTCAAAGTACAAAGTACCTCACTCTACTACCTCAAAGTACAAAGTTCCTCACCGCACTACTTCAAAGTACAAAGTACCTCACCGCCCTAACTCAAATTACAAAGCACCTCACTGCACTACCTCAAAGTATAAAGTACATCACTCTACTATCTCAAAGTACAAACTACCTCACCGCACTACCTCAAACTACAAAGTTCCTCACTGCACTACCTCAAAGTACAAAGTTCCTCACCGCCCTGCCTCTAAGTACAAAGTACCTCACCTAACTACCTCAGACTACAAAGTACCTCACTACACTACCTCAAAGTACAAAGTACTGCGCCGCACTACCTCAATATACAAAGTACCTCACCGCACTACCTCAAAGTACAAAGTACCTCACTGCACTACCTCAAAGTACCTCACTGCACTACCTCAAAGTACAAAGTTCCTCACTGCACGACCTCAAACTACAAAGTTCCTCACCGCCCTACCTCAAAGTACAAAGTATCTCACTCTACTACCTCAAAGTACAAAGTACCTCACCGCACTACCTCAAAGTACAAAGTACCTCACACTACTACCTCAAGGTACAAATTACCTCTCCGCACTACCTCAAAGTACAAAGTACCTCACTCTACTACCTCAAAGTACAAAGTTCCTCACCGCCCTGCCTCTAAGTACAAAGCACCTCACCTAACTACCTCAGACTATAAAGTACCTCACTACACTACCTCAAAGTACAAAGTACTGCACCGCACTACCTCAATGTACAAAGTACCTCACCGCACTACCTCAAAGTACAAAGTACCTCACTCTACTTCCACAAAGTACAATGTACCTCCCTCTACTACCTCAAAGTACAAAGTTCCTCACCGCACTACTTCAAAGTACAAAGTACCTCATTGCACTACCTCAAAGTACAAAGTACCTCACCTCACTACCTCAAAGTACAAAGCACCTCAGTGCACTACCTCAAAGTACAAAGTACATCACTCTACCAGCTCAAAGTACAAAGTAGCTCACCGCTCTACCTCAAAGTACCAAGTACCTCACCGCACTACCTCAAAGTACAAAGTACATCAGTCTACTTTCTCAAAGTACAAAATACCTCACCGCACTACCTCAAAGTACAAAGTTCCTCACTGCACTACCTCAAAGTACAAAGTACCTCACCGCACCACCTCAAAGTACAAAGTTCCTCACTGCACTACCTCAAAGTACAAATTACAAAGAACCTCACGCTACAACCTCAGACTACAAAGTACCTCACTACACTACCTCAAAGTACAAAGTACTGCACCGCACTACCTCAAAGTAGAAAGTACCTCACCGCACTACCTCAAAGTAGAAAGTACCTCACTGCACTACCTCAAAGTACCTCACTGCACTACCTCAAAGTACAAAGTTCCTCACTGCACTACCTCAAAGTACATAGTTCCTCACCGCCCTACCTCAAAGTACAAAGTACCTCACTCTACTACCTCAAAGTACAAAGTAGCTCACCGCTCTACCTCAAAGTACAAAGTACCTCACTGCACTACCTCAAAGTACAAAGTACCTCACTCTACTACCTCAAAGTACAAAGTTCCTCACCGCACTACATCAAGGTACCTAACTGCACTACCTCAAAGTACAAACTACCTCACTGCACTACCTCAAAGTACAAAGTACCTCACTCTACTACCTCAATGTACAAAGTACCGCACTGCACAACCTCAAAGTACAAAGTACCTCACTCTACCACCTCAAAGCACAAAGTACCTCACTGCACTACCTCAACGTACAAAGTACCTCACCGCTCTACCTCAAAGTACAAAGTACCTCACTGCACTACCTCAAAGTACAAAGTTCATCCCTGCACGACCTCAAAGTACAAAGTTCCTCACCGCCCTACCTCAAAGTACAAACTACCTCACTCTACTACATCTAAGTACAAAGTACCTCACCGCACTACCTCAAACTACAAAGTACCTCACTCTACTACCTCAAAGTATAATGTTCCTCACTGCACTAACTCAAAGTACAAAGTACCTCACTGCACTACCTCAAAGTACAAAGTACCTCACTCTACTACCTCAAATTTCAAATTACCTCACCGCATTACCTCAAAGTACAAAGTACCTCACTCTACTACCTCAAATTACAAACTTCCTCACTACACTACCTCAAAGAACAAAGTTCCTCACTCTACTACCTCAAAGTACAAAGTTCCTCACTCTACTACCTCAAAGTACAAAGTTCCTCACCGCACTACCTCAAAGTGCAAAGTAACTCACTGCACTACCTCAAAGTACAAAGTACCTCACTCTACTTCCTCAAAGTACAAAGTACCTCACTCTACTACCTCGAAGTACAAAGTTCCTCACTGCAGTACCTCAAAGTACAAAGTACCTCACTCTACTCCTCAAAGTACAAAGTACCTCACTCTACTACCTCAAAGTACAAAGTTCCTCACCGCACTACTTCAAAGTACAAAGTACCTCATTGCACTACCTCAAAGTACAAAGTACCTCACCGCCCTACCTCAAAGTACAAAGCACCTCACTGCACTACCTCAAAGTATAAAGTACATCACTCTACTATCTCAAAGTACAAAGTACCTCACCGCACTACCTCAAACTACAATGTTCCTCACTGCACTACCTCAAAGTACAAAGTACCTCACCGCACCACCTCAAACTACAAAGTTCCTCACAGCACTACCTCAAAGTACAAATTACAAAGTACCTCACTCTACTACCTCAGACTACAAAGTACCTCACTACACTACCTCAAAGTACAAAGTACTGCACCGCACTATATCAAAGTACAAAGTACCTCACCGCACTACCTCAAAGTACAAAGTTCCTCACCGCCCTGCCTCTAAGTACAAAGCACCTCACCGAACTACCTCAGACTACAAACTACCTCACTACACTACCTCAAAGTACAAACTACTGCACCGCACTACCTCAATGTACAAAGTACCTCACCGCACTACCTCAAAGTACAAAATACCACACCGCACTACCTCAAAGTACAAAGTTCCTCACTGCAGTACCTCAAAGTACAAAGTACCTCACCGCACTACCTCAAAGTACAAAGTTCCTCACTGCACTACCTCAAAGTACCTCACTGCACTACCTCAAAGTACAAAGTTCCTCACTGCACTACCTCAAAGTACATAGTTCCTCACCGCCCTACCTCAAAGTACAAAGTACCTCACTCTACTACCTCAAAGTACAAAGTACCTCACCGCCCTAACTCAAATTACAAAGCACCTCACTGCACTACCTCAAAGTATAAAGTACATCACTCTACTATCTCAAAGTAGGTAGTACCTCACCGCACTACCTCAAACCACAAAGTTCCTCACTGCACTACCTCAAAGTACAAAGTACCTCACCGCTCCACCTCAAAGTACAAAGTTCCGCACAGCACTACCTCAAAGCACAAATTACAAAGTACCTCACTCTACTACCTCAGACTACAAAGTACCTCACTACACTACCTCAAAGTACAAAGTACTGCACCGCACTATATCAAAGTACAAAGTACCTCACCGCACTACCTCAAAGTACAAAGTTCCTCACCGCCCTGACTCTAAGTACAAAGTACCTCACCTAACTACCTCAGACTACAAAGTACCTCACTACACTACCTCAAAGTACAAAGTACTGCGCCGCACTACCTCAATATACAAAGTACCTCACCGCACTACCTCAAAGTACAAAGTACCTCACTGCACTACCTCAAAGTACCTCACTGCACTACCTCAAAGTACAAAGTTCCTCACTGCACGACCTCAAACTACAAAGTTCCTCACCGCCCTACCTCAAAGTACAAAGTATCTCACTCTACTACCTCAAAGTACAAAGTACCTCACCGCACTACCTCAAAGTACAAAGTACCTCACACTACTACCTCAAGGTACAAATTACCTCTCCGCACTACCTCAAAGTACAAAGTACCTCACTCTACTACCTCAAAGTACAAAGTTCCTCACCGCCCTGCCTCTAAGTACAAAGCACCTCACCTAACTACCTCAGACTACAAAGTACCTCACTACACTACCTCAAAGTACAAAGTACTGCACCGCACTACCTCAATGTACAAAGTACCTCACCGCACTACCTCAAAGTACAAAGTACCTCACTCTACTTCCACAAAGTACAATGTACCTCACTCTACTACCTCAAAGTACAAAGTTCCTCACCGCACTACTTCAAAGTACAAAGTACCTCATTGCACTACCTCAAAGTACAAAGTACCTCACCTCACTACCTCAAAGTACAAAGCACCTCAGTGCACTACCTCAAAGTACAAAGTACATCACTCTACCAGCTCAAAGTACAAAGTAGCTCACCGCTCTACCTCAAAGTACCAAGTACCTCACCGCACTACCTCAAAGTACAAAGTACATCACTCTACTTTCTCAAAGTACAAAATACCTCATCGCACTACCTCAAAGTACAAAGTTCCTCACTGCACTACCTCAAAGTACAAAGTACCTCACCGCACCACCTCAAAGTACAAAGTTCCTCACTGCACTACCTCAAAGTACAAATTACAAAGTACCTCACGCTACAACCTCAGACTACAAAGTACCTCACTACACTACCTCAAAGTACAAAGTACAGCACCGCACTACCTCAAAGTAGAAAGTACCTCACCGCACTACCTCAAAGTAGAAAGTACCTCACTGCACTACCTCAAAGTACCTCACTGCACTACCTCAAAGTACAAAGTTCCTCACTGCACTACCTCAAAGTACATAGTTCCTCACCGCCCTACCTCAAAGTACAAAGTACCTCACTCTACTACCTCAAAGTACAAAGTAGCTCACCGCTCTACCTCAAAGTACAAAGTACCTCACTGCACTACCTCAAAGTACAAAGTACCTCACTCTACTACCTCAAAGTACAAAGTTCCTCACCGCACTACATCAAGGTACCTAACTGCACTACCTCAAAGTACAAACTACCTCACTGCACTACCTCAAAGTACAAAGTACCTCACTCTACTACCTCAATGTACAAAGTACCGCACTGCACAACCTCAAAGTACAAAGTACCTCACTCTACCACCTCAAAGCACAAAGTACCTCACTGCACTACCTCAACGTACAAAGTACCTCACCGCACTACCTCAAAGTACAAAGTACCTCACTCTACTACCTCAAAGTACAAAGTAGCTCACCGCTCTACCTCAAAGTACAAAGTACCTCACTGCACTACCTCAAAGTACAAAGTTCATCCCTGCACGACCTCAAAGTACAAAGTTCCTCACCGCCCTACCTCAAAGTACAAAGTACCTCACTCTACTACATCTAAGTACAAAGTACCTCACCGCACTACCTCAAACTACAAAGTACCTCACTCTACTACCTCAAAGTATAATGTTCCTCACTGCACTAACTCAAAGTACAAAGTACCTCACTGCACTACCTCAAAGTACAAAGTACCTCACTCTACTACCTCAAATTTCAAATTACCTCACCGCATTACCTCAAAGTACAAAGTACCTCACTCTACTACCTCAAATTACAAACTTCCTCACTACACTACCTCAAAGAACAAAGTTCCTCACTCTACTACCTCAAAGTACAAAGTTCCTCACTCTACTACCTCAAAGTACAAAGTACCTCACTCTACTACCTCAAAGTACAAAGTTCCTCACCGCACTACCTCAAAGTGCAAAGTAACTCACTGCACTACCTCAAAGTACAAAGTACCTCACTCTACTTCCTCAAAGTACAAAGTACCTCACTCTACTACCTCGAAGTACAAAGTTCCTCACTGCAGTACCTCAAAGTACAAAGTACCTCACTCTACTCCTCAAAGTACAAAGTACCTCACTCTACTACCTCAAAGTACAAAGTTCCTCACCGCACTACTTCAAAGTACAAAGTACCTCATTGCACTACCTCAAAGTACAAAGTACCTCACCGCCCTACCTCAAAGTACAAAGCACCTCACTGCACTACCTCAAAGTATAAAGTACATCACTCTACTATCTCAAAGTACAAAGTACCTCACCGCACTACCTCAAACTACAAAGTTCCTCACTGCACTACCTCAAAGTACAAAGTACCTCACCGCACCACCTCAAACTACAAAGTTCCTCACAGCACTACCTCAAAGTACAAATTACAAAGTACCTCACTCTACTACCTCAGACTACAAAGTACCTCACTACACTACCTCAAAGTACAAAGTACTGCACCGCACTATATCAAAGTACAAAGTACCTCACCGCACTACTTCAAAGTACAAAGTTCCTCACCGCCCTGCCTCTAAGTACAAAGCACCTCACCGAACTACCTCAGACTACAAACTACCTCACTACACTACCTCAAAGTACAAACTACTGCACCGCACTACCTCAATGTACAAAGTACCTCACCGCACTACCTCAAAGTACAAAATACCACACCGCACTACCTCAAAGTACAAAGTTCCTCACTGCAGTACCTCAAAGTACAAAGTACCTCACCGCACTACCTCAAAGTACAAAGTTCCTCACTGCACTACCTCAAAGTACCTCACTGCACTACCTCAAAGTACAAAGTTCCACACTGCACTACCTCAAAGTACATAGTTCCTCACCGCCCTACCTCAAAGTACAAAGTACCTCACTCTACTACCTCAAAGTACAAAGTAGCTTACTGCTCTACCTCAAAGTACAAAGTACCTCACTGCACTACCTCAAAGTACAAAGTACCTCACTCTACTACCTCAAAGTACAAAGTTCCTCACCGCATTACCTCAAAGTACCTCACTGCACTACCTCAAAGTACAAACTACCTCACCGCAATACCTCAAAGTACAAAGTTCCTCACTCTACTACCTCAAAGTACAAAGTTCCTCACTGCACTACCTCAAAGTACAAAGTACCTCACTCGACTACCTCAAAGTACAAAGTTCCTCACTCTACTACCTCAAAGTACAAAGTTCCTCACTGCACTACCTCAAAGTACAAAGTACCTCACTCTACTACCTCAAAGTACAAAGTACCTCACTGCACTACCTCAAAGTACAAAGTACCTCACCGCACTACCTCAAAGTACAAAGTACCTCACTCTACTACCTCAAAGTACAAAGTTCATCACTGCACTACCTCAAAGTACAAAGTGCCTCACTGCACTACCTCAAAGTACAAAGTTCATCACTGCACGACCTCAAAGTACAAAGTTCCTCACCGCCCTACCTCAAAGTACAAAGTACCTCACTCTACTACCTCTAAGTACAAAGTACCTCACCGCACTACCTCAAACTACAAAGTGCCTCACTCTACTACCTCAAAGTATAATGTTCCTCACTGCACTAACTCAATGTACAAAGTACCTCACTGCACTACCTCAAAGTACAAAGTACCTCACTCTACTACCTCAAATTACAAATTACCTCACTGCATTACCTCAAAGTACAAAGTACCTCACTCTACTACCTCAAATTACAAACTTCCTCACTACACTACCTCAAACAACAAAGTTCCTCACTCTACTACCTCAAAGTACAAAGTACCTCACTCTACTACCTCAAAGTACAAATTTCCTCACCGCACTACCTCAAAGTGCAAAGTAACACACTGCACTACCTCAAAGTACAAAGTACCTCACTCTACTTCCTCAAAGTACAAAGTACCTCACTCTACTACCTCAAAGTACAAAGTACCTCACTCTACTTCCTCAAAGTACAAAGTACCTCACTGCACTACCTCAAAGTACAAAGTACCTCACCGCACTACCTCAAAGTACAAAGTTCCTCACCGCCCTGCCTCTAAGTACAAAGCACCTCACCGAACTACCTCAGACTACAAACTACCTCACTACACTACCTCAAAGTACAAACTACTGCACCGCACTACCTCAATGTACAAAGTACCTCACCGCACTACCTCAAAGTACAAAATACCACACCGCACTACCTCAAAGTACAAAGTTCCTCACTGCAGTACCTCAAAGTACAAAGTACCTCACCGCACTACCTCAAAGTACAAAGTTCCTCACTGCACTACCTCAAAGTACCTCACTGCACTACCTCAAAGTACAAAGTTCCTCACTGCACTACCTCAAAGTACATAGTTCCTCACCGCCCTACCTCAAAGTACAAAGTACCTCACTCTACTACCTCAAAGTACAAAGTACCTCACCGCCCTAACTCAAATTACAAAGCACCTCACTGCACTACCTCAAAGTATAAAGTACATCACTCTACTATCTCAAAGTAGGTAGTACCTCACCGCACTACCTCAAACCACAAAGTTCCTCACTGCACTACCTCAAAGTACAAAGTACCTCACCGCTCCACCTCAAAGTACAAAGTTCCGCACAGCACTACCTCAAAGCACAAATTACAAAGTACCTCACTCTACTACCTCAGACTACAAAGTACCTCACTACACTACCTCAAAGTACAAAGTACTGCACCGCACTATATCAAAGTACAAAGTACCTCACCGCACTACCTCAAAGTACAAAGTTCCTCACCGCCCTGACTCTAAGTACAAAGTACCTCACCTAACTACCTCAGACTACAAAGTACCTCACTACACTACCTCAAAGTACAAAGTACTGCGCCGCACTACCTCAATATACAAAGTACCTCACCGCACTACCTCAAAGTACAAAGTACCTCACTGCACTACCTCAAAGTACCTCACTGCACTACCTCAAAGTACAAAGTTCCTCACTGCACGACCTCAAACTACAAAGTTCCTCACCGCCCTACCTCAAAGTACAAAGTATCTCACTCTACTACCTCAAAGTACAAAGTACCTCACCGCACTACCTCAAAGTACAAAGTACCTCACACTACTACCGTCAAGGTACAAATTACCTCTCCGCACTACCTCAAAGTACAAAGTACCTCACTCTACTACCTCAAAGTACAAAGTTCCTCACCGCCCTGCCTCTAAGTACAAAGCACCTCACCTAACTACCTCAGACTACAAAGTACCTCACTACACTACCTCAAAGTACAAAGTACTGCACCGCACTACCTCAATGTACAAAGTACCTCACCGCACTACCTCAAAGTACAAAGTACCTCACTCTACTTCCACAAAGTACAATGTACCTCACTCTACTACCTCAAAGTACAAAGTTCCTCACCGCACTACTTCAAAGTACAAAGTACCTCATTGCACTACCTCAAAGTACAAAGTACCTCACCTCACTACCTCAAAGTACAAAGCACCTCAGTGCACTACCTCAAAGTACAAAGTACATCACTCTACCAGCTCAAAGTACAAAGTAGCTCACCGCTCTACCTCAAAGTACCAAGTACCTCACCGCACTACCTCAAAGTACAAAGTACATCACTCTACTTTCTCAAAGTACAAAATACCTCATCGCACTACCTCAAAGTACAAAGTTCCTCACTGCACTACCTCAAAGTACAAAGTACCTCACCGCACCACCTCAAAGTACAAAGTTCCTCACTGCACTACCTCAAAGTACAAATTACAAAGTACCTCACGCTACAACCTCAGACTACAAAGTACCTCACTACACTACCTCAAAGTACAAAGTACAGCACCGCACTACCTCAAAGTAGAAAGTACCTCACCGCACTACCTCAAAGTAGAAAGTACCTCACTGCACTACCTCAAAGTACCTCACTGCACTACCTCAAAGTACAAAGTTCCTCACTGCACTACCTCAAAGTACATAGTTCCTCACCGCCCTACCTCAAAGTACAAAGTACCTCACTCTACTACCTCAAAGTACAAAGTAGCTCACCGCTCTACCTCAAAGTACAAAGTACCTCACTGCACTACCTCAAAGTACAAAGTACCTCACTCTACTACCTCAAAGTACAAAGTTCCTCACCGCACTACATCAAGGTACCTAACTGCACTACCTCAAAGTACAAACTACCTCACTGCACTACCTCAAAGTACAAAGTACCTCACTCTACTACCTCAATGTACAAAGTACCGCACTGCACAACCTCAAAGTACAAAGTACCTCACTCTACCACCTCAAAGCACAAAGTACCTCACTGCACTACCTCAACGTACAAAGTACCTCACCGCACTACCTCAAAGTACAAAGTACCTCACTCTACTACCTCAAAGTACAAAGTAGCTCACCGCTCTACCTCAAAGTACAAAGTACCTCACTGCACTACCTCAAAGTACAAAGTTCATCCCTGCACGACCTCAAAGTACAAAGTTCCTCACCGCCCTACCTCAAAGTACAAAGTACCTCACTCTACTACATCTAAGTACAAAGTACCTCACCGCACTACCTCAAACTACAAAGTACCTCACTCTACTACCTCAAAGTATAATGTTCCTCACTGCACTAACTCAAAGTACAAAGTACCTCACTGCACTACCTCAAAGTACAAAGTACCTCACTCTACTACCTCAAATTTCAAATTACCTCACCGCATTACCTCAAAGTACAAAGTACCTCACTCTACTACCTCAAATTACAAACTTCCTCACTACACTACCTCAAAGAACAAAGTTCCTCACTCTACTACCTCAAAGTACAAAGTTCCTCACTCTACTACCTCAAAGTACAAAGTACCTCACTCTACTACCTCAAAGTACAAAGTTCCTCACCGCACTACCTCAAAGTGCAAAGTAACTCACTGCACTACCTCAAAGTACAAAGTACCTCACTCTACTTCCTCAAAGTACAAAGTACCTCACTCTACTACCTCGAAGTACAAAGTTCCTCACTGCAGTACCTCAAAGTACAAAGTACCTCACTCTACTCCTCAAAGTACAAAGTACCTCACTCTACTACCTCAAAGTACAAAGTTCCTCACCGCACTACTTCAAAGTACAAAGTACCTCATTGCACTACCTCAAAGTACAAAGTACCTCACCGCCCTACCTCAAAGTACAAAGCACCTCACTGCACTACCTCAAAGTATAAAGTACATCACTCTACTATCTCAAAGTACAAAGTACCTCACCGCACTACCTCAAACTACAAAGTTCCTCACTGCACTACCTCAAAGTACAAAGTACCTCACCGCACCACCTCAAACTACAAAGTTCCTCACAGCACTACCTCAAAGTACAAATTACAAAGTACCTCACTCTACTACCTCAGACTACAAAGTACCTCACTACACTACCTCAAAGTACAAAGTACTGCACCGCACTATATCAAAGTACAAAGTACCTCACCGCACTACCTCAAAGTACAAAGTTCCTCACCGCCCTGCCTCTAAGTACAAAGCACCTCACCGAACTACCTCAGACTACAAACTACCTCACTACACTACCTCAAAGTACAAACTACAGCACCGCACTACCTCAATGTACAAAGTACCTCACCGCACTACCTCAAAGTACAAAATACCACACCGCACTACCTCAAAGTACAAAGTTCCTCACTGCAGTACCTCAAAGTACAAAGTACCTCACCGCACTACCTCAAAGTACAAAGTTCCTCACTGCACTACCTCAAAGTACCTCACTGCACTACCTCAAAGTACAAAGTTCCACACTGCACTACCTCAAAGTACATAGTTCCTCACCGCCCTACCTCAAAGTACAAAGTACCTCACTCTACTACCTCAAAGTACAAAGTAGCTTACTGCTCTACCTCAAAGTACAAAGTACCTCACTGCACTACCTCAAAGTACAAAGTACCTCACTCTACTACCTCAAAGTACAAAGTTCCTCACCGCATTACCTCAAAGTACCTCACTGCACTACCTCAAAGTACAAACTACCTCACCGCAATACCTCAAAGTACAAAGTTCCTCACTCTACTACCTCAAAGTACAAAGTTCCTCACTGCACTACCTCAAAGTACAAAGTACCTCACTCGACTACCTCAAAGTACAAAGTTCCTCACTCTACTACCTCAAAGTACAAAGTTCCTCACTGCACTACCTCAAAGTACAAAGTACCTCACTCTACTACCTCAAAGTACAAAGTACCTCACTGCACTACCTCAAAGTACAAAGTACCTCACCGCACTACCTCAAAGTACAAAGTACCTCACTCTACTACCTCAAAGTACAAAGTTCATCACTGCACTACCTCAAAGTACAAAGTGCCTCACTGCACTACCTCAAAGTACAAAGTTCATCACTGCACGACCTCAAAGTACAAAGTTCCTCACCGCCCTACCTCAAAGTACAAAGTACCTCACTCTACTACCTCTAAGTACAAAGTACCTCACCGCACTACCTCAAACTACAAAGTGCCTCACTCTGCTACCTCAAAGTATAATGTTCCTCACTGCACTAACTCAATGTACAAAGTACCTCACTGCACTACCTCAAAGTACAAAGTACCTCACTCTACTACCTCAAATTACAAATTACCTCACTGCATTACCTCAAAGTACAAAGTACCTCACTCTACTACCTCAAATTACAAACTTCCTCACTACACTACCTCAAACAACAAAGTTCCTCACTCTACTACCTCAAAGTACAAAGTACCTCACTCTACTACCTCAAAGTACAAATTTCCTCACCGCACTACCTCAAAGTGCAAAGTAACACACTGCACTACCTCAAAGTACAAAGTACCTCACTCTACTTCCTCAAAGTACAAAGTACCTCACTCTACTACCTCAAAGTACAAAGTACCTCACTCTACTTCCTCAAAGTACAAAGTACCTCACTCTACTACCTCAAAGTACAAAGTTCCTCACCGCACTACTTCAAAGTACAAAGTACCTCACCGCCCTAACTCAAATTACAAAGCACCTCACTGCACTACCTCAAAGTATAAAGTACATCACTCTACTATCTCAAAGTACAAAGTACCTCACCGCACTACCTCAAACTACAAAGTTCCTCACTGCACTACCTCAAAGTACAAAGTACCTCACCGCTCCACCTCAAAGTGCAAAGTTCCGCACAGCACTACCTCAAAGCACAAATTACAAAGTACCTCACTCTACTACCTCAGACTACAAAGTACCTCACTACACTACCTCAAAGTACAAAGTACTGCACCGCACTATATCAAAGTACAAAGTACCTCACCGCACTACCTCAAAGTACAAAGTTCCTCACCGCCCTGCCTCTAAGTACAAAGTACCTCACCTAACTACCTCAGACTACAAAGTACCTCACTACACTACCTCAAAGTACAAAGTACTGCGCCGCACTACCTCAATATACAAAGTACCTCACCGCACTACCTCAAAGTACAAAGTACCTCACTGCACTACCTCAAAGTACCTCACTGCACTACCTCAAAGTACAAAGTTCCTCACTGCACGACCTCAAACTACAAAGTTCCTCACCGCCCTACCTCAAAGTACAAAGTATCTCACTCTACTACCTCAAAGTACAAAGTACCTCACCGCACTACCTCAAAGTACAAAGTACCTCACACTACTACCTCAAGGTACAAATTACCTCTCCGCACTACCTCAAAGTACAAAGTACCTCACTCTACTACCTCAAAGTACAAAGTTCCTCACCGCCCTGCCTCTAAGTACAAAGCACATCACCTAACTACCTCAGACTACAAAGTACCTCACTACACTACCTCAAAGTACAAAGTACTGCACCGCACTACCTCAATGTACAAAGTACCTCACCGCACTACCTCAAAGTACAAAGTACCTCACTCTACTTCCACAAAGTACAATGTACCTCCCTCTACTACCTCAAAGTACAAAGTTCCTCACCGCACTACTTCAAAGTACAAAGTACCTCATTGCACTACCTCAAAGTACAAAGTACCTCACCTCACTACCTCAAAGTACAAAGCACCTCAGTGCACTACCTCAAAGTACAAAGTACATCACTCTACCAGCTCAAAGTACAAAGTAGCTCACCGCTCTACCTCAAAGTACCAAGTACCTCACCGCACTACCTCAAAGTACAAAGTACATCACTCTACTTTCTCAAAGTACAAAATACCTCACCGCACTACCTCAAAGTACAAAGTTCCTCACTGCACTACCTCAAAGTACAAAGTACCTCACCGCACCACCTCAAAGTACAAAGTCCCTCACTGCACTACCTCAAAGTACAAATTACAAAGTACCTCACGCTACAACCTCAGACTACAAAGTACCTCACTACACTACCTCAAAGTACAAAGTACTGCACCGCACTACCTCAAAGTAGAAAGTACCTCACCGCACTACCTCAAAGTAGAAAGTACCTCACTGCACTACCTCAAAGTACCTCACTGCACTACCTCAAAGTACAAAGTTCCTCACTGCACTACCTCAAAGTACATAGTTCCTCACCGCCCTACCTCAAAGTACAAAGTACCTCACTCTACTACCTCAAAGTAGAAAGTAGCTCACCGCTCTACCTCAAAGTACAAAGTACCTCACTGCACTACCTCAAAGTACAAAGTACCTCACTCTACTACCTCAAAGTACAAAGTTCCTCACCGCACTACATCAAGGTACCTAACTGCACTACCTCAAAGTACAAACTACCTCACTGCACTACCTCAAAGTACAAAGTACCTCACTCTACTACCTCAATGTACAAAGTACCGCACTGCACAACCTCAAAGTACAAAGTACCTCACTCTACCACCTCAAAGCACAAAGTACCTCACTGCACTACCTCAACGTACAAAGTACCTCACCGCACTACCTCAAAGTACAAAGTACCTCACTCTACTACCTCAAAGTACAAAGTAGCTCACCGCTCTACCTCAAAGTGCAAAGTACCTCACTGCACTACCTCAAAGTACAAAGTGCCTCACTGCACTACCTCAAAGTACAAAGTTCATCACTGCACGACCTCAAAGTACAAAGTTCCTCACCGCCCTACCTCAAAGTACAAAGTACCTCACTCTACTACCTCTAAGTACAAAGTACCTCACCGCACTACCTCAAACTACAAAGTGCCTCACTCTACTACCTCAAAGTATAATGTTCCTCACTGCACTAACTCAATGTACAAAGTACCTCACTGCACTACCTCAAAGTACAAAGTACCTCACTCTACTACCTCAAATTACAAATTACCTCACTGCATTACCTCAAAGTACAAAGTACCTCACTCTACTACCTCAAATTACAAACTTCCTCACTACACTACCTCAAACAACAAAGTTCCTCACTCTACTACCTCAAAGTACAAAGTACCTCACTCTACTACCTCAAAGTACAAATTTCCTCACCGCACTACCTCAAAGTGCAAAGTAACACACTGCACTACCTCAAAGTACAAAGTACCTCACTCTACTTCCTCAAAGTACAAAGTACCTCACTCTACTACCTCAAAGTACAAAGTACCTCACTCTACTTCCTCAAAGTACAAAGTACCTCACTCTACTACCTCAAAGTACAAAGTTCCTCACCGCACTACTTCAAAGTACAAAGTACCTCACCGCCCTAACTCAAATTACAAAGCACCTCACTGCACTACCTCAAAGTATAAAGTACATCACTCTACTATCTCAAAGTACAAAGTACCTCACCGCACTACCTCAAACTACAAAGTTCCTCACTGCACTACCTCAAAGTACAAAGTACCTCACCGCTCCACCTCAAAGTGCAAAGTTCCGCACAGCACTACCTCAAAGCACAAATTACAAAGTACCTCACTCTACTACCTCAGACTACAAAGTACCTCACTACACTACCTCAAAGTACAAAGTACTGCACCGCACTATATCAAAGTACAAAGTACCTCACCGCACTACCTCAAAGTACAAAGTTCCTCACCGCCCTGCCTCTAAGTACAAAGTACCTCACCTAACTACCTCAGACTACAAAGTACCTCACTACACTACCTCAAAGTACAAAGTACTGCGCCGCACTACCTCAATATACAAAGTACCTCACCGCACTACCTCAAAGTACAAAGTACCTCACTGCACTACCTCAAAGTACCTCACTGCACTACCTCAAAGTACAAAGTTCCTCACTGCACGACCTCAAACTACAAAGTTCCTCACCGCCCTACCTCAAAGTACAAAGTATCTCACTCTACTACCTCAAAGTACAAAGTACCTCACCGCACTACCTCAAAGTACAAAGTACCTCACACTACTACCTCAAGGTACAAATTACCTCTCCGCACTACCTCAAAGTACAAAGTACCTCACTCTACTACCTCAAAGTACAAAGTTCCTCACCGCCCTGCCTCTAAGTACAAAGCACATCACCTAACTACCTCAGACTACAAAGTACCTCACTACACTACCTCAAAGTACAAAGTACTGCACCGCACTACCTCAATGTACAAAGTACCTCACCGCACTACCTCAAAGTACAAAGTACCTCACTCTACTTCCACAAAGTACAATGTACCTCCCTCTACTACCTCAAAGTACAAAGTTCCTCACCGCACTACTTCAAAGTACAAAGTACCTCATTGCACTACCTCAAAGTACAAAGTACCTCACCTCACTACCTCAAAGTACAAAGCACCTCAGTGCACTACTTCAAAGTACAAAGTACATCACTCTACCAGCTCAAAGTACAAAGTAGCTCACCGCTCTACCTCAAAGTACCAAGTACCTCACCGCACTACCTCAAAGTACAAAGTACATCACTCTACTTTCTCAAAGTACAAAATACCTCACCGCACTACCTCAAAGTACAAAGTTCCTCACTGCACTACCTCAAAGTACAAAGTACCTCACCGCACCACCTCAAAGTACAAAGTCCCTCACTGCACTACCTCAAAGTACAAATTACAAAGTACCTCACGCTACAACCTCAGACTACAAAGTACCTCACTACACTACCTCAAAGTACAAAGTACTGCACCGCACTACCTCAAAGTAGAAAGTACCTCACCGCACTACCTCAAAGTAGAAAGTACCTCACTGCACTACCTCAAAGTACCTCACTGCACTACCTCAAAGTACAAAGTTCCTCACTGCACTACCTCAAAGTACATAGTTCCTCACCGCCCTACCTCAAAGTACAAAGTACCTCACTCTACTACCTCAAAGTAGAAAGTAGCTCACCGCTCTACCTCAAAGTACAAAGTACCTCACTGCACTACCTCAAAGTACAAAGTACCTCACTCTACTACCTCAAAGTACAAAGTTCCTCACCGCACTACATCAAGGTACCTAACTGCACTACCTCAAAGTACAAACTACCTCACTGCACTACCTCAAAGTACAAAGTACCTCACTCTACTACCTCAATGTACAAAGTACCGCACTGCACAACCTCAAAGTACAAAGTACCTCACTCTACCACCTCAAAGCACAAAGTACCTCACTGCACTACCTCAACGTACAAAGTACCTCACCGCACTACCTCAAAGTACAAAGTACCTCACTCTACTACCTCAAAGTACAAAGTAGCTCACCGCTCTACCTCAAAGTGCAAAGTACCTCACTGCACTACCTCAAAGTACAAAGTGCCTCACTGCACTACCTCAAAGTACAAAGTTCATCACTGCACGACCTCAAAGTACAAAGTTCCTCACCGCCCTACCTCAAAGTACAAAGTACCTCACTCTACTACCTCTAAGTACAAAGTACCTCACCGCACTACCTCAAACTACAAAGTGCCTCACTCTACTACCTCAAAGTATAATGTTCCTCACTGCACTAACTCAATGTACAAAGTACCTCACTGCACTACCTCAAACTACAAAGTTCCTCACTGCACTACCTCAAAGTACAAAGTACCTCACCGCTCCACCTCAAAGTGCAAAGTTCCGCACAGCACTACCTCAAAGCACAAATTACAAAGTACCTCACTCTACTACCTCAGACTACAAAGTACCTCACTACACTACCTCAAAGTACAAAGTACTGCACCGCACTATATCAAAGTACAAAGTACCTCACCGCACTACCTCAAAGTACAAAGTTCCTCACCGCCCTGCCTCTAAGTACAAAGTACCTCACCTAACTACCTCAGACTACAAAGTACCTCACTACACTACCTCAAAGTACAAAGTACTGCGCCGCACTACCTCAATATACAAAGTACCTCACCGCACTACCTCAAAGTACAAAGTACCTCACTGCACTACCTCAAAGTACCTCACTGCACTACCTCAAATTACAAAGTTCCTCACTGCACGACCTCAAACTACAAAGTTCCTCACCGCCCTACCTCAAAGTACAAAGTATCTCACTCTACTACCTCAAAGTACAAAGTACCTCACCGCACTACCTCAAAGTACAAAGTACCTCACACTACTACCTCAAGGTACAAATTACCTCTCCGCACTACCTCAAAGTACAAAGTACCTCACTCTACTACCTCAAAGTACAAAGTTCCTCACCGCCCTGCCTCTAAGTACAAAGCACATCACCTAACTACCTCAGACTACAAAGTACCTCACTACACTACCTCAAAGTACAAAGTACAGCACCGCACTACCTCAATGTACAAAGTACCTCACCGCACTACCTCAAAGTACAAAGTACCTCACTCTACTTCCACAAAGTACAATGTACCTCCCTCTACTACCTCAAAGTACAAAGTTCCTCACCGCACTACTTCAAAGTACAAAGTACCTCATTGCACTACCTCAAAGTACAAAGTACCTCACCTCACTACCTCAAAGTACAAAGCACCTCAGTGCACTACCTCAAAGTACAAAGTACATCACTCTACCAGCTCAAAGTACAAAGTAGCTCACCGCTCTACCTCAAAGTACCAAGTACCTCACCGCACTACCTCAAAGTACAAAGTACATCACTCTACTTTCTCAAAGTACAAAATACCTCACCGCACTACCTCAAAGTACAAAGTTCCTCACTGCACTACCTCAAAGTACAAAGTACCTCACCGCACCACCTCAAAGTACAAAGTCCCTCACTGCACTACCTCAAAGTACAAATTACAAAGTACCTCAAGCTACAACCTCAGACTACAAAGTACCTCACTACACTACCTCAAAGTACAAAGTACTGCACCGCACTACCTCAAAGTAGAAAGTACCTCACCGCACTACCTCAAAGTAGAAAGTACCTCACTGCACTACCTCAAAGTACCTCACTGCACTACCTCAAAGTACAAAGTTCCTCACTGCACTACCTCAAAGTACATAGTTCCTCACCGCCCTACCTCAAAGTACAAAGTACCTCACTCTACTACCTCAAAGTAGAAAGTAGCTCACCGCTCTACCTCAAAGTACAAAGTACCTCACTGCACTACCTCAAAGTACAAAGTACCTCACTCTACTACCTCAAAGTACAAAGTTCCTCACCGCACTACATCAAGGTACCTAACTGCACTACCTCAAAGTACAAACAACCTCACTGCACTACCTCAAAGTACAAAGTACCTCACTCTACTACCTCAATGTACAAAGTACCGCACTGCACAACCTCAAAGTACAAAGTACCTCACTCTACCACCTCAAAGCACAAAGTACCTCACTGCACTACCTCAACGTACAAAGTACCTCACCGCACTACCTCAAAGTACAAAGTACCTCACTCTACTACCTCAAAGTACAAAGTAGCTCACCGCTCTACCTCAAAGTGCAAAGTACCTCACTGCACTACCTCAAAGTACAAAGTTCATCACTGCACGACCTCAAAGTACAAAGTTCCTCACCGCCCTACCTCAAAGTACAAAGTACCTCACTCTACTACATCTAAGTACAAAGTACCTCACCGCACTACCTCAAACTACAAAGTACCTCACTCTACTACCTCAAAGTATAATGTTCCTCACTGCACTAACTCAAAGTACAAAGTACCTCACTGCACTACCTCAAAGTACAAAGTACCTCACTCTACTACCTCAAATTTCAAATTACCTCACCGCATTACCTCAAAGTACAAAGTACCTCACTCTACTACCTCAAATTACAAACTTCTTCACTACACTACCTCAAAGAACAAAGTTCCTCACTCTACTACCTCAAAGTACAAAGTTCCTCACTCTACTACCTCAAAGTACAAAGTACCTCACTCTACTACCTCAAAGTACAAAGTTCCTCACCGCACTACCTCAAAGTGCAAAGTAACTCACTGCACTACCTCAAAGTACAAAGTACCTCACTCTACTTCCTCAAAGTACAAAGTACCTCACTCTACTACCTCGAAGTACAAAGTTCCTCACTGCAGTACCTCAAAGTACAAAGTACCTCACTCTACTCCTCAAAGTACAAAGTACCTCACTCTACTACCTCAAAGTACAAAGTACTGCGCCGCACTACCTCAATATACAAAGTACCTCACCGCACTACCTCAAAGTACAAAGTACCTCACTGCACTACCTCAAAGTACCTCACTGCACTACCTCAAAGTACAAAGTTCCTCACTGCACGACCTCAAACTGCAAAGTTCCTCACCGCCCTACCTCAAGTACAAAGTATCTCACTCTACTACCTCAAAGTACAAAGTACCTCTCCGCACTACCTCAAAGTACAAAGTACCTCACTCTACTACCTCAAAGTACAAAGTTCCTCACCGCCCTGCCTCTAAGTACAAAGCACCTCACCTAACTACCTCAGACTACAAAGTACCTCACTTACACTACCTCAAAGTACAAAGTACTGCACCGCACTACCTCAATGTACAAAGTACCTCACCGCACTACCTCAAAGTACAAAGTACCTCACTCTACTTCCACAAAGTACAATGTACCTCACTCTACTACCTCAAAGTACAAAGTTCCTCACCGCACTACTTCAAAGTACAAAGTACCTCATTGCACTACCTCAAAGTACAAAGTACCTCACCTCACTACCTCAAAGTACAAAGCACCTCAGTGCACTACCTCAAAGTACAAAGTACATCACTCTACCAGCTCAAAGTACAAAGTAGCTCACCGCTCTACCTCAAAGTACCAGGTACCTCACCGCACTACCTCAAAGTACAAAGTACATCACTCTACTTTCTCAAAGTACAAAATACCTCATCGCACTACCTCAAAGTACAAAGTTCCTCACTGCACTACCTCAAAGTACAAAGTACCTCACCGCACCACCTCAAAGTACAAAGTTCCTCACTGCACTACCTCAAAGTACAAATTACAAAGTACCTCACGCTACAACCTCAGACTACAAAGTACCTCACTACACTACCTCAAAGTACAAAGTACAGCACCGCACTACCTCAAAGTAGAAAGTACCTCACCGCACTACCTCAAAGTAGAAAGTACCTCACTGCACTACCTCAAAGTACCTCACTGCACTACCTCAAAGTACAAAGTTCCTCACTGCACTACCTCAAAGTACATAGTTCCTCACCGCCCCTACCTCAAAGTACAAAGTACCTCACTCTACTACCTCAAAGTACAAAGTAGCTCACCGCTCTACCTCAAAGTACAAAGTACCTCACTGCACTACCTCAAAGTACAAAGTACCTCACTCTACTACCTCAAAGTACAAAGTTCCTCACCGCACTACCTCAAGGTACCTCACTGCACTACCTCAAAGTACAAACTACCTCACCGCAATACCTCAAAGAACAAACTTCCTCACTCTACTACCTCAATGTACAAAGTACCTCACTCTACGACCTCAAAGTACAAAGTTCCTCACCGCACTACCTCAAAGTGCAAAGTACCTCACTACACTACCTCAAAGTACAAAGTACCTCACTCTACTTCCACAAAGTACAAAGTACCTCACTCTACTACCTCAAAGTACAAAGTTCCTCACTGCACTACTTCAAAGTACAAAGTACCTCACCGCCCTAACTCAAAGTACAAAGCACCTCACTACACTACCTCAAAGTACAAAGTACCTCACTCTACTACCTCAAAGTACAAAGTTCCTCACCGCACTACATCAAGGTACCTAACTGCACTACCTCAAAGTACAAACTACCTCACTGCACTACCTCAAAGTACAAAGTACCTCACTCTACTACCTCAATGTACAAAGTACCGCACTGCACAACCTCAAAGTACAAAGTACCTCACTCTACCACTTCAAAGCACAAAGTACCTCACTGCACTACCTCAACGTACAAAGTACCTCACCGCACTACCTCAAAGTACAAAGTACCTCACTCTACTACCTCAAAGTACAAAGTAGCTCACCGCTCTACCTCAAAGTACAAAAGTACCTCACTGCACTACCTCAAAGTACAAAGTTCATCCCTGCACGACCTCAAAGTACAAAGTTCCTCACCGCCCCTACCTCAAAGTACAAAGTACCTCACTCTACTACATCTAAGTACAAAGTACCTCACCGCACTACCTCAAACTACAAAGTACCTCACTCTACTACCTCAAAGTATAATGTTCCTCACTGCACTAACTCAAAGTACAAAGTACCTCACTCTACTACCTCAAATTTCAAATTACCTCACCGCATTACCTCAAAGTACAAAGTACCTCACCCTACTACCTCAAATTACAAACTTCCTCACTACACTACCTCAAAGAACAAAGTTCCTCACTCTACTACCTCAAAGTACAAAGTTCCTCACTCTACTACCTCAAAGTACAAAGTACCTCACTCTACTACCTCAAAGTACAAAGTTCCTCACCGCACTACCTCAAAGTGCAAAGTAACTCACTGCACCACCTCAAAGTACAAAGTACCTCACTCTACTTCCTCAAAGTACAAAGTACCTCACTCTACTACCTCGAAGTACAAAGTTCCTCACTGCAGTACCTCAAAGTACAAAGTACCTCACTCTACTCCTCAAAGTACAAAGTACCTCACTCTACTACCTCAAAGTACAAAGTTCCTCACCGCACTACTTCAAAGTACAAAGTACCTCATTGCACTACCTCAAGTACAAAGTACCTCACGCCTACCTCAAAGTACAAAGTACCTCACCGCCCTACCTCAAAGTACTCAAAGCACCTCACTGCACTACCTCAAAGTATAAAGTACATCACTCTACTATCTCAAAGTACAAAGTACCTCACCGCACTACCTCAAACTACAAAGTTCCTCACTGCACTACCTCAAAGTACAAAGTACCTCACCGCACCACCTCAAACTACAAAGTTCCTCACAGCACTACCTCAAAGTACAAATTACAAAGTACCTCACTCTACTACCTCAGACTACAAAGTACCTCACTACACTACCTCAAAGTACAAAGTACTGCACCGCACTATATCAAAGTACAAAGTACCTCACCGCACTACCTCAAAGTACAAAGTTCCTCACCGCCCTGCCTCTAAGTACAAAGCACCTCACCGAACTACCTCAGACTACAAACTACCTCACTACACTACCTCAAAGTACAAACTACTACACCGCACTACCTCAATGTACAAAGTACCTCACCGCACTACCTCAAAGTACAAAATACCACACCGCACTACCTCAAAGTACAAAGTTCCTCACTGCAGTACCTCAAAGTACAAAGTACCTCACCGGCACTACCTCAAAGTACAAAGTTCCTCACTGCACTACCTCAAAGTACCTCACTGCACTACCTCAAAGTACAAAGTTCCTCACTGCACTACCTCAAAGTACATAGTTCCTCACCGCCCTACCTCAAAGTACAAAGTACCTCACTCTACTACCTCAAAGTACAAAGTAGCTCACTGCTCTACCTCAAAGTACAAAGTACCTCACTGCACTACCTCAAAGTACAAAGTACCTCACTCTACTACCTCAAAGTACAAAGTTCCTCACCGCATTACCTCAAAGTACCTCACTGCACTACCTCAAAGTACAAACTACCTCACCGCAATACCTCAAAGTACAAAGTTCCTCACTCTACTACCTCAAAGTACAAAGTTCCTCACTGCACTACCTCAAAGTACAAAGTACCTCACTCTACTACCTCAAAGTACAAAGTTCCTCACTCTACTACCTCAAAGTACAAAGTTCCTTCCTCAAACTGCACTACCTCAAAGTACAAAGTACCTCACTCTACTACCTCAAAGTACAAAGTACCTCACTGCACTACCTCAAAGTACAAAGTACCTCACTGCACTACCTCAAAGTACCTCACTGCACTACCTCAAAGTACAAAGTTCCTCACTGCACGACCTCAAACTACAAAGTTCCTCACCGCCCTACCTCAAAGTACAAAGTATCTCACTCTACTACCTCAAAGTACAAAGTACCTCACCGCACTACCTCAAAGTACAAAGTACCTCACACTACTACCTCAAGGTACAAATTACCTCTCCGCACTACCTCAAAGTACAAAGTACCTCACTCTACTACCTCAAAGTACAAAGTTCCTCACCGCCCCTGCCTCTAAGTACAAAGCACCTCACCTAACTACCTCAGACTACAAAGTACCTCACTACACTACCTCAAAGTACAAAGTACTGCACCGCACTACCTCAATGTACAAAGTACCTCACCGCACTACCTCAAAGTACAAAGTACCTCACTCTACTTCCACAAAGTACAATGTACCTCAACTCAATGTCCTCACTCTACTACCTCAAAGTACAAAGTTCCTCACCGCACTACTTCAAAGTACAAAGTTCCTCACTGCACTACCTCAAAGTACAAAGTACCTCACCGCACCACCTCAAAGTACAAAGTTCCTCACTGCACTACCTCAAAGTACAAATTACAAAGTACCTCACGCTACAACCTCAGACTACAAAGTACCTCACTACACTACCTCAAAGTACAAAGTACAGCACCGCACTACCTCAAAGTAGAAAAGTACCTCACCGCACTACCTCACAACGTAGAAAGTACCTCACTGCACTACTACCTCAAAGTACCTCACTGCACTACCTCAAAGTACAAAGTTCCTCACTGCACTACCTCAAAGTACATAGTTCCTCACCGCCCTACCTCAAAGTACAAAGTACCTCACTCTACTACCTCAAAGTACAAAGTAGCTCACCGCTCTACCTCAAAGTACAAAGTACCTCACTGCACTACCTCAAAGTACTCAAAGTACAACTCACTCTACTACCTCAAAGTACAAAGTTCCTCACCGCACTACATCAAGGTACCTAACTCTAACTGCACTACCTCAAAGTACAAACTACCTCACTGCACTACCTCAAAGTACAAAGTACCTCACTCTACTACCTCAATGTACAAAGTACCGCACTGCACAACCTCAAAGTACAAAGTACCTCACTCTACCACCTCAAAGCACAAAGTACCTCACTGCACTACCTCAACGTACAAAGTACCTCACTGCACTACCTCAAAGTACAAAGTACCTCACTCTACTACCTCAAAGTACAAAGTAGCTCACCGCTCTACCTCAAAGTACAAAGTACCTCACTGCACTACCTCAAAGTACAAAGTTCATCCCTGCACGACCTCAAAGTACAAAGTTCCTCACCGCCCTACCTCAAAGTACAAAGTACCTCACTCTACTACATCTAAGTACAAAGTACCTCACCGCACTACCTCAAACTACAAAGTACCTCACTCTACTACCTCAAAGTATAATGTTCCTCACTGCACTAACTCAAAGTACAAAGTACCTCACTGCACTACCTCAAAGTACAAAGTACCTCACTCTACTACCTCAAATTTCAAATTACCTCACCGCATTACCTCAAAGTACAAAGTACCTCACTCTACTACCTCAAAGTACAAAGTTCCTCACCGCACTACCTCAAAGTGCAAAGTAACTCACTGCACCACCTCAAAGTACAAAGTACCTCACTCTACTTCCTCAAAGTACAAAGTACCTCACTCTACTACCTCGAAGTACAAAGTTCCCTCACTGCAGTACCTCAAAGTACAAAGTACCTCACTCTACTCCTCAAAGTACAAAGTACCTCACTCTACTACCTCAAAGTACAAAGTTCCTCACCGCACTACTTCAAAGTACAAAGTACCTCATTGCACTACCTCAAAGTACAAAGTACCTCACCGCCCTACCTCAAAGTACAAAGCACCTCACTGCACTACCTCAAAGTATAAAGTACATCACTCTACTATCTCAAAGTACAAAGTACCTCACCGCACTACCTCAAACTACAAAGTTCCTCACTGCACTACCTCAAAGTACAAAGTACCTCACCGCACCACCTCAAACTACAAAGTTCCTCACAGCACTACCTCAAAGTACAAATTACAAAGTACCTCACTCTACTGCCTCAGACTACAAAGTACCTCACTACACTACCTCAAAGTACAAAGTACTGCACCGCACTATATCAAAGTACAAAGTACCTCACCGCACTACCTCAAAGTACAAAGTTCCTCACCGCCCTGCCTCTAAGTACAAAGCCTACCTCAATGTACAAAGTACCTCACCGCACTACCTCAAAGTACAAAATACCACACCGCACTACCTCAAAGTACAAAGTTCCTCACTGCAGTACCTCAAAGTACAAAGTACCTCACCGCACTACCTCAAAGTACAAAGTTCCTCACTGCACTACCTCAAAGTACCTCACTGCACTACCTCAAAGTACAAAGTTCCTCACTGCACTACCTCAAAGTACATAGTTCCTCACCGCCCTACCTCAAAGTACAAAGTACCTCACACTACTACCTCAAAGTACAAAGTAGCTCACTGCTCTACCTCAAAGTACAAAGTACCTCACTGCACTACCTCAAAGTACAAAGTACCTCACTCTACTACCTCAAAGTACAAAGTTCCTCACCGCATTACCTCAAAGTACCTCACTGCACTACCTCAAAGTACAAACTACCTCACCGCAATACCTCAAAGTACAAAGTTCCTCACTTTACTACCTCAAAGTACAAAGTTCCTCACTGCACTACCTCAAAGTACAAAGTACCTCACTCTACTACCTCAAAGTACAAAGTTCCTCACTCTACTACCTCAAAGTACAAAGTTCCTCACTGCACTACCTCAAAGTACAAAGTACCTCACTCTACTACCTCAAAGTACAAAGTACCTCACTGCACTACCTCAAAGTACAAAGTACCTCACCGCACTACCTCAAAGTACAAAGTACCTCACGCTACTACCTCAAAGTACAAAGTTCATCACTGCACTACCTCAAAGTACAAAGTGCCTCACTGCACTACCTCAAAGTACAAAGTTCATCACTGCACGACCTCAAAGTACAAAGTTCCTCACCGCCCTACCTCAAAGTACAAAGTACCTCACTCTACTACCTCTAAGTACAAAGTACCTCACCGCACTACCTCAAACTACAAAGTGCCTCACTCTACTACCTCAAAGTATAATGTTCCTCACTGCACTAACTCAATGTACAAAGTACCTCACTGCACTACCTCAAAGTACAAAGTACCTCACTCTACTACCTCAAATTACAAATTACCTCACTGCATTACCTCAAAGTACAAAGTACCTCACTCTACTACCTCAAATTACAAACTTCCTCACTACACTACCTCAAACAACAAAGTTCCTCACTCTACTACCTCAAAGTACAAAGTACCTCACTCTACTACCTCAAAGTACAAATTTCCTCACCGCACTACCTCAAAGTGCAAAGTAACACACTGCACTACCTCAAAGTACAAAGTACCTCACTCTACTTCCTCAAAGTACAAAGTACCTCACTCTACTACCTCAAAGTACAAAGTACCTCACTCTACTTCCTCAAAGTACAAAGTACCTCACTCTACTACCTCAAAGTACAAAGTTCCTCACCGCACTACTTCAAAGTACACAGTACCTCACCGCCCTAACTCAAATTACAAAGCACCTCACTGCACTACCTCAAAGTATAAAGTACATCACTCTACTATCTCAAAATACAAAGTACCTCACCGCACTACCTCAAACTACAAAGTTCCTCACTGCACTACCTCAAAGTACAAAGTACCTCACCGCTCCACCTCAAAGTACAAAGTTCCGCACAGCACTACCTCAAAGCACAAATTACAAAGTACCTCACTCTACTACCTCAGACTACAAAGTACCTCACTACACTACCTCAAAGTACAAAGTACTGCACCGCACTATATCAAAGTACAAAGTACCTCACCGCACTACCTCAAAGTACAAAGTTCCTCACCGCCCTGCCTCTAAGTACAAAGTACCTCACCTAACTACCTCAGACTACAAAGTACCTCACTACACTACCTCAAAGTACAAAGTTCCTCACCGCCCTACCTCAAAGTACAAAGTATCTCACTCTACTACCTCAAAGTACAAAGTACCTCACCGCACTACCTCAAAGTACAAAGTACCTCACACTACTACCTCAAGGTACAAATTACCTCTCCGCACTACCTCAAAGTACAAAGTACCTCACTCTACTACCTCAAAGTACAAAGTTCCTCACCGCCCTGCCTCTAAGTACAAAGCACCTCACCTAACTACCTCAGACCTCAAAGTACCTCACTACACTACCTCAAAGTACAAAGTACTGCACCACACTACCTCAATGTACAAAGTACCTCACCGCACTACCTCAAAGTACAAAGTACCTCACTCTACTTCCACAAAGTACAATGTACCTCCCTCTACTACCTCAAAGTACAAAGTTCCTCACCGCACTACTTCAAAGTACAAAGTACCTCATTGCACTACCTCAAAGTACAAAGTTCCTCACTGCACTACCTCAAAGTACAAATTACAAAGTACCTCACGCTACAACCTCAGACTACAAAGTACCTCACTACACTACCTCAAAGTACAAAGTACAGCACCGCACTACCTCAAAGTAGAAAGTACCTCACCGCACTACCTCAAAGTAGAAAGTACCTCACTGCACTACCTCAAAGTACCTCACTGCACTACCTCAAAGTACAAAGTTCCTCACTTCACTACCTCAAAGTACATAGTTCCTCACCGCCCTACCTCAAAGTACAAAGTACCTCACTCTACTACCTCAAAGTACAAAGTACCTCACTCTACTACCTCAAAGTACAAAGTTCCTCACCGCACTACTTCAAAGTACAAAGTACCTCATTGCACTACCTCAAAGTACAAAGTACCTCACCGCCCTACCTCAAAGTACAAAGCACCTCACTGCACTACCTCAAAGTATAAAGTACATCACTCTACTATCTCAAAGTACAAAGTACCTCACCGCACTACCTCAAACTACAAAGTTCCTCACTGCACTACCTCAAAGTACAAAGTACCTCACCGCACCACCTCAAACTACAAAGTTCCTCACAGCACTACCTCAAAGTACAAATTACAAAGTACCTCACTCTACTACCTCAGACTACAAAGTACCTCACTACACTACCTCAAAGTACAAAGTACTGCACCGCACTATATCAAAGTACAAAGTACCTCACCGCACTACCTCAAAGTACAAAGTTCCTCACCGCCCTGCCTCTAAGTACAAAGCACCTCACCGAACTACCTCAGACTACAAACTACCTCACTACACTACCTCAAAGTACAAACTACTGCACCGCACTACCTCAATGTACAAAGTACCTCACCGCACTACCTCAAAGTACAAAATACCACACCGCACTACCTCAAAGTACAAAGTTCCTCACTGCAGTACCTCAAAGTACAAAGTACCTCACCGCACTACCTCAAAGTACAAAGTTCCTCACTGCACTACCTCAAAGTACCTCACTGCACTACCTCAAAGTACAAAGTTCCTCACTGCACTACCTCAAAGTACATAGTTCCTCACCGCCCTACCTCAAAGTACAAAGTACCTCACACTACTACCTCAAAGTACAAAGTAGCTCACTGCTCTACCTCAAAGTACAAAGTACCTCACTGCACTACCTCAAAGTACAAAGTACCTCACTCTACTACCTCAAAGTACAAAGTTCCTCACCGCATTACCTCAAAGTACCTCACTGCACTACCTCAAAGTACAAAGTTCATCACTGCACGACCTCAAAGTACAAAGTTCCTCACCGCCCTACCTCAAAGTACAAAGTACCTCACTCTACTACCTCTAAGTACAAAGTACCTCACCGCACTACCTCAAACTACAAAGTGCCTCACTCTACTACCTCAAAGTATAATGTTCCTCACTGCACTAACTCAATGTACAAAGTACCTCACTGCACTACCTCAAAGTACAAAGTACCTCACTCTACTACCTCAAATTACAAATTACCTCACTGCATTACCTCAAAGTACAAAGTACCTCACTCTACTACCTCAAATTACAAACTTCCTCACTACACTACCTCAAACAACAAAGTTCCTCACTCTACTACCTCAAAGTACAAAGTACCTCACTCTACTACCTCAAAGTACAAATTTCCTCACCGCACTACCTCAAAGTGCAAAGTAACACACTGCACTACCTCAAAGTACAAAGTACCTCACTCTACTTCCTCAAAGTACAAAGTACCTCACTCTACTACCTCAAAGTACAAAGTACCTCACTCTAATTCCTCAAAGTACAAAGTACCTCACTCTACTACCTCAAAGTACAAAGTTCCTCACCGCACTACTTCAAAGTACACAGTACCTCACCGCCCTAACTCAAATTACAAAGCACCTCACTGCACTACCTCAAAGTATAAAGTACATCACTCTACTATCTCAAAGTACAAAGTACCTCACCGCACTACCTCAAACTACAAAGTTCCTCACTGCACTACCTCAAAGTACAAAGTACCTCACCGCTCCACCTCAAAGTACAAAGTTCCGCACAGCACTACCTCAAAGCACAAATTACAAAGTACCTCACTCTACTACCTCAGACTACAAAGTACCTCACTACACTACCTCAAAGTACAAAGTACTGCACCGCACTATATCAAAGTACAAAGTACCTCACCGCACTACCTCAAAGTACAAAGTTCCTCACCGCCCTGCCTCTAAGTACAAAGTACCTCACCTAACTACCTCAGACTACAAAGTACCTCACTACACTACCTCAAAGTACAAAGTTCCTCACCGCCCTACCTCAAAGTACAAAGTATCTCACTCTACTACCTCAAAGTACAAAGTACCTCACCGCACTACCTCAAAGTACAAAGTACCTCACACTACTACCTCAAGGTACAAATTACCTCTCCGCACTACCTCAAAGTACAAAGTACCTCACTCTACTACCTCAAAGTACAAAGTTCCTCACCGCCCTGCCTCTAAGTACAAAGCACCTCACCTAACTACCTCAGACTACAAAGTACCTCACTACACTACCTCAAAGTACAAAGTACTGCACCGCACTACCTCAATGTACAAAGTACCTCACCGCACTACCTCAAAGTACAAAGTACCTCACTCTACTTCCACAAAGTACAATGTACCTCCCTCTACTACCTCAAAGTACAAAGTTCCTCACCGCACTACTTCAAAGTACAAAGTACCTCATTGCACTACCTCAAAGTACAAAGTTCCTCACTGCACTACCTCAAAGTACAAATTACAAAGTACCTCACGCTACAACCTCAGACTACAAAGTACCTCACTACACTACCTCAAAGTACAAAGTACAGCACCGCACTACCTCAAAGTAGAAAGTACCTCACCGCACTACCTCAAAGTAGAAAGTACCTCACTGCACTACCTCAAAGTACCTCACTGCACTACCTCAAAGTACAAAGTTCCTCACTGCACTACCTCAAAGTACATAGTTCCTCACCGCCCTACCTCAAAGTACAAAGAACCTCACTCTACTACCTCAAAGTACAAAGTAGCTCACCGCTCTACCTCAAAGTACAAAGTACCTCACTACACTACCTCAAAGTACAAAGTACTTCACTCTACTACCTCAAAGTACAAAGTTCCTCACCGCCCTACATCAAGGTACCTAACTGCACTACCTCAAAGTACAAACTACCTCACTGCACTACCTCAAAGTACAAAGTACCTCACTCTACTACCTCAATGTACAAAGTACCGCACTGCACAACCTCAAAGTACAAAGTACCTCACTCTACCACCTCAAAGCACAAAGTACCTCACTGCACTACCTCAACGTACAAAGTACCTCACCGCACTACCTCAAAGTACAAAGTACCTCACTCTACTACCTCAAAGTACAAAGTAGCTCACCGCTCTACCTCAAAGTACAAAGTACCTCACTGCACTACCTCAAAGTACAAAGTTCATCCCTGCACGACCTCAAAGTACAAAGTTCCTCACCGCCCTACCTCAAAGTACAAAGTACCTCACTCTACTACATCTAAGTACAAAGTACCTCACCGCACTACCTCAAACTACAAAGTACCTCACTCTACTACCTCAAAGTATAATGTTCCTCACTGCACTAACTCAAAGTACAAAGTATCTCACTGCACTACCTCAAAGTACAAAGTACCTCACTCTACTACCTCAAATTTCAAATTACCTCACCGCATTACCTCAAAGTACAAAGTACCTCACTCTACTACCTCAAATTACAAACTTCCTCACTACACTACCTCAAAGAACAAAGTTCCTCACTCTACTACCTCAAAGTACAAAGTTCCTCACTCTACTACCTCAAAGTACAAAGTACCTCACTCTACTACCTCAAAGTACAAAGTTCCTCACCGCACTACCTCAAAGTGCAAAGTAACTCACTGCACTACCTCAAAGTACAAAGTACCTCACTCTACTTCCTCAAAGTACAAAGTACCTCACTCTACTACCTCGAAGTACAAAGTTCCTCACTGCAGTACCTCAAAGTACAAAGTACCTCACTCTACTACCTCAAATTACAAATTACCTCACTGCATTACCTCAAAGTACAAAGTACCTCACTCTACTACCTCAAATTACAAACTTTCTCACTACACTACCTCAAACAACAAAGTTCCTCACTCTACTATCTCAAAGTACAAAGTACCTCACTCTACTACCTCAAAGTACAAATTTCCTCACCGCACTACCTCAAAGTGCAAAGTAACACACTGCACTACCTCAAAGTACAAAGTACCTCACTCTACTTCCTCAAAGTACAAAGTACCTCACTCTACTACCTCAAAGTACAAAGTACCTCACTCTACTTCCTCAAAGTACAAAGTACCTCACTCTACTACCTCAAGTACAAAGTTCCTCACCGCACTACTTCAAAGTACAAAGTACCTCACCGCCCTAACTCAAATTACAAAGCACCTCACTGCACTACCTCAAAGTATAAAGTACATCACTCTACTATCTCAAAGTACAAAGTACCTCACCGCACTACCTCAAACTACAAAGTTCCTCACTGCACTACCTCAAAGTACAAAGTACCTCACCGCACCACCTCAAACTACAAAGTTCCGCACAGCACTACCTCAAAGCACAAATTACAAAGTACCTCACTCTACTACCTCAGACTACAAAGTACCTCACTACACTACCTCAAAGTACAAAGTACTGCACCGCACTATATCAAAGTACAAAGTACCTCACCGCACTACCTCAAAGTACAAAGTTCCTCACCGCCCTGCCTCTAAGTACAAAGTACCTCACCTAACTACCTCAGACTACAAAGTACCTCACTACACTACCTCAAAGTACAAAGTACTGCGCCGCACTACCTCAATATACAAAGTACCTCACCGCACTACCTCAAAGTACAAAGTACCTCACTGCACTACCTCAAAGTACAAAGTTCCTCACTGCACGACCTCAAACTACAAAGTTCCTCACCGCCCTACCTCAAAGTACAAAGTATCTCACTCTACTACCTCAAAGTACAAAGTACCTCACCGCACTACCTCAAAGTACAAAGTACCTCACACTACTACCTCAAGGTACAAATTACCTCTCCGCACTACCTCAAAGTACAAAGTACCTCACTCTACTACCTCAAAGTACAAAGTTCCTCACCGCCCTGCCTCTAAGTACAAAGCACCTCACCTAACTACCTCAGACTACAAAGTACCTCACTACACTACCTCAAAGTACAAAGTACTGCACCGCACTACCTCAATGTACAAAGTACCTCACCGCACTACCTCAAAGTACAAAGTACGTCACTCTACTTCCACAAAGTACAATGTACCTCCCTCTACTACCTCAAAGTACAAAGTTCCTCACCGCACTACTTCAAAGTAACAAAGTACCTCATTGCACTACCTCAAAGTACAAAGTACCTCACCTCACTACCTCAAAGTACAAAGCACCTCAGTGCACTACCTCAAAGTACAAAGTACATCACTCTACCAGCTCAAAGTACAAAGTAGCTCACCGCTCTACCTCAAAGTACCAAGTACCTCACCGCACTACCTCAAAGTACAAAGTACATCACTCTACTTTCTCAAAGTACAAAATACCTCACCGCACTACCTCAAAGTACAAAGTTCCTCACTGCACTACCTCAAAGTACAAAGTACCTCACCGCACCACCTCAAAGTACAAAGTTCCTCACTGCACTACCTCAAAGTACAAATTACAAAGTACCTCACGCTACAACCTCAGACTACAAAGTACCTCACTACACTACCTCAAAGTACAAAGTACTGCACCGCACTACCTCAAATTAGAAAGTACTCACCGCACTACCTCAAAGTAGAAAGTACCTCACTGCACTACCTCAAAGTACCTCACTGCACTACCTCAAAGTACAAAGTTCCTCACTGCACTACCTCAAAGTACATAGTTCCTCACCGCCCTACCTCAAAGTACAAAGTACCTCACTCTACTACCTCAAAGTAGAAAGTAGCTCACCGCTCTACCTCAAAGTACAAAGTACCTCACTGCACTACCTCAAAGTACAAAGTACCTCACCGCAATACCTCAAAGTACAAAGTTCCTCACTCTACTACCTCAAAGTACAAAGTTCCTCACTGCACTACCTCAAAGTACAAAGTACCTCACTCTACTACCTCAAAGTACAAAGTTCCTCACTCTACTACCTCAAAGTACAAAGTTCCTCACTGCACTACCTCAAAGTACAAAGTACCTCACTCTACTACCTCAAAGTACAAAGTACCTCACTGCACTACCTCAAAGTACAAAGTACCTCACCGCACTACCTCAAAGTACAAAGTACCTCACTCTACTACCTCAAAGTACAAAGTTCATCACTGCACTACCTCAAAGTACAAAGTGCCTCACTGCACTACCTCAAAGTACAAAGTTCATCACTGCACGACCTCAAAGTACAAAGTTCCTCACCGCCCTACCTCAAAGTACAAAGTACCTCACTCTACTACCTCTAAGTACAAAGTACCTCACCGCACTACCTCAAACTACAAAGTGCCTCACTCTACTACCGCAAAGTATAATGTTCCTCACTGCACTAACTCAATGTACAAAGTACCTCACTGCACTACCTCAAAGTACAAAGTACCTCACTCTACTACCTCAAATTACAAATTACCTCACTGCATTACCTCAAAGTACAAAGTACCTCACTCTACTACCTCAAATTACAAACTTCCTCACTACACTACCTCAAACAACAAAGTTCCTCTCTCTACTATCTCAAAGTACAAAGTACCTCACTCTACTACCTCAAAGTACAAATTTCCTCACCGCACTACCTCAAAGTGCAAAGTAACACACTGCACTACCTCAAAGTACAAAGTACCTCACTCTACTTCCTCAAGTACAAAGTACCTCACTCTACTACCTCAAAGTACAAAGTACCTCACTCTACTTCCTCAAAGTACAAAGTACCTCACTCTACTACCTCAAAGTACAAAGTTCCTCACCGCACTACTTCAAAGTACAAAGTACCTCACCGCCCTAACTCAAATTACAAAGCACCTCACTGCACTACCTCAAAGTATAAAGTACATCACTCTACTATCTCAAAGTACAAAGTACGTAACCGCACTACCTCAAACTACAAAGTTCCTCACTGCACTACCTCAAAGTACAAAGTACCTCACCGCACCACCTCAAACTACAAAGTTCCGCACAGCACTACCTCAAAGCACAAATTACAAAGTACCTCACTCTACTACCTCAGACTACAAAGTACCTCACTACACTACCTCAAAGTACAAAGTACTGCACCGCACTATATCAAGTACAAAGTACCTCACCGCACTACCTCAAAGTACAAAGTTCCTCTCCGCCCTGCCTCTAAGTACAAAGTACCTCACCTAACTACCTCAGACTACAAAGTACCTCACTACACTACCTCAAAGTACAAAGTACTGGCGCCGCACTACCTCAATATACAAAGTACCTCACCGCACTACCTCAAAGTACAAAGTACCTCACTGCACTACCTCAAAGTACAAAGTTCCTCACTGCACGACCTCAAACTACAAAGTTCCTCACCGCCCTACCTCAAAGTACAAAGTATCTCACTCTACTACCTCAAAGTACAAAGTACCTCACCGCACTACCTCAAAGTACAAAGTACCTCACACTACTACCTCAAGGTACAAATTACCTCTCCGCACTACCTCAAAGTACAAAGTACCTCACTCTACTACCTCAAAGTACAAAGTTCCTCACCGCCCTGCCTCTAAGTACAAAGCACCTCACCTAACTACCTCAGACTACAAAGTACCTCACTACACTACCTCAAAGTACAAAGTACTGCACCGCACTACCTCAATGTACAAAGTACCTCACCGCACTACCTCAAAGTACAAAGTACGTCACTCTACTTCCACAAAGTACAATGTACCTCCCTCTACTACCTCAAAGTACAAAGTTCCTCACCGCACTACTTCAAAGTACAAAGTACCTCATTGCACTACCTCAAAGTACAAAGTACCTCACCTCACTACCTCAAAGTACAAAGCACCTCAGTGCACTACCTCAAAGTACAAAGTACATCACTCTACCAGCTCAAAGTACAAAGTAGCTCACCGCTCTACCTCAAAGTACCAAGTACCTCACCGCACTACCTCAAAGTACAAAGTACATCACTCTACTTTCTCAAAGTACAAAATACCTCACCGCACTACCTCAAAGTACAAAGTTCCTCACTGCACTACCTCAAAGTACAAAGTACCTCACCGCACCACCTCAAAGTACAAAGTTCCTCACTGCACTACCTCAAAGT
Source organism: Mobula birostris (assembly GCF_030028105.1). Taxonomy (NCBI): domain Eukaryota; kingdom Metazoa; phylum Chordata; class Chondrichthyes; order Myliobatiformes; family Myliobatidae; genus Mobula; species Mobula birostris. The sequence goes on from NW_027276249.1 coordinate 38,695, forward strand.
ACAAATTACAAAGTACCTCACGCTACAACCTCAGACTACAAAGTACCTCACTACACTACCTCAAAGTACAAAGTACTGCACCGCACTACCTCAAAGTACAAAGTACCTCACCGCACTACCTCAAAGTACAAAGTACCTCACTGCACTACCTCAAAGTACCTCACTGCACTACCTCAAAGTACAAAGTTCCTCACTGCACTACCTCAAAGTACATAGTTCCTCACCGCCCTACCTCAAAGTACAAAGTACCTCACTCTACTACCTCAAAGTAGAAATTAGCTCACCGCTCTACCTCAAAGTACAAAGTACCTCACTGCACTACCTCAAAGTACAAAGTACCTCACTCTACTACCTCAAAGTACAAAGTTCCTCACCGCACTACATCAAGGTACCTAACTGCACTACCTCAAAGTACAAACTACCTCACTGCACTACCTCAAAGTACAAAGTACCTCACTCTACTACCTCAATGTACAAAGTACCGCACTGCACAACCTCAAAGTACAAAGTACCTCACTCTACCACCTCAAAGCACAAAGTACCTCACTGCACTACCTCAACGTACAAAGTACCTCACCGCACTACCTCAAAGTACAAAGTACCTCACTCTACTACCTCAAAGTACAAAGTAGCTCACCGCTCTACCTGAAAGTGCAAAGTACCTCACTGCACTACCTCAAAGTACAAAGTTCATCCCTGCACGACCTCAAAGTACAAAGTTCCTCACCGCCCTACCTCAAAGTACAAAGTACCTCACTCTACTACATCTAAGTACAAAGTACCTCACCGCACTACCTCAAACTACAAAGTACCTCACTCTACTACCTCAAAGTATAATGTTCCTCACTGCACTAACTCAAAGTACAAAGTACCTCACTGCACTACCTCAAAGTACAAAGTACCTCACTCTACTACCTCAAATTTCAAATTACCTCACCGCATTACCTCAAAGTACAAAGTACCTCACTCTACTACCTCAAATTAAAAACTTCCTCACTACACTACCTCAAAGAACAAAGTTCCTCACTCTACTACCTCAAAGTACAAAGTTCCTCACTCTACTAACTCAAAGTACAAAAGTACCTCACTCTACTACCTCAAAGTACAAAGTTCCTCACCGCACTACCTCAAAGTGCAAAGTAACTCACTGCACTACCTCAAAGTACAAAGTACCTCACTCTACTTCCTCAAAATACAAAGTACCTCACTCTACTACCTCGAAGTACAAAGTTCCTCACTGCAGTACCTCAAAGTACAAAGTACCTCACTCTACTCCTCAAAGTACAAAGTACCTCACTCTACTACCTCAAAGTACAAAGTTCCTCAACGCACTACTTCAAAGTACAAAGTACCTCATTGCACTACCTCAAAGTACAAAGTACCTCACCGCCCTACCTCAAAGTACAAAGCACCTCACTGCACTACCTCAAAGTATAAAGTACATCACTCTACTATCTCAAAGTACAAAGTACCTCACCGCACTACCTCAAACTACAAAGTTCCTCACTGCACTACCTCAAAGTACTAAGTACCTCACCGCACCACCTCAAACTACAAAGTTCCTCACAGCACTACCTCAAAGTACAAATTACAAAGTACCTCACTCTACTACCTCAGACTACAAAGTACCTCACTACACTACCTCAAAGTACAAAGTACTGCACCGCACTATATCAAAGTACAAAGTACCTCACCGCACTACCTCAAAGTACAAAGTTCCTCACCGCCCTGCCTCTAAGTACAAAGCACCTCACGAACTACCTCAGACTACAAACTACCTCACTACACTACCTCAAAGTACAAACTACTGCACCACACTACCTCAATGTACAAAGTACCTCACCGCACTACCTCAAAGTACAAAATACCACACCGCACTACCTCAAAGTACAAAGTTCCTCACTGCAGTACCTCAAAGTACAAAGTACCTCACCGCACTACCTCAAAGTACAAAGTTCCTCACTGCACTACCTCAAAGTACCTCACTGCACTACCTCAAAGTACATAGTTCCTCACCGCCCTACCTCAAAGTACAAAGTACCTCACTCTACTACCTCAAAGTACAAAGTAGCTCACTGCTCTACCTCAAAGTACAAAGTACCTCACTGCACTACCTCAATGTACAAAGTACCTCACCGCACTACCTCAAAGTACAAAGTACCTCACTGCACTACCTCAAAGTACCTCACTGCACTACCTCAAAGTACAAAGTTCCTCACTGCACGACCTCAAACTACAAAGTTCCTCACCGCCCTACCTCAAAGTAAAAAGTGCCTCACTCTACTACCTCAAAGTACAAAGTACCTAACCGCACTACATCAAAGTACAAAGTACCTCACCGCACTACATCAAAGTACAAAGTACCTCACTCTACTACCTCAAAGTACAAAGTTCCTCACTGCACTACCTCAAAGTACAAAATACCTCACTGCACTACCTCAAAGTACAAAGTACCTCACTCTACTACCTCAAAGTACAAAGTACCTCACCGAACTACCTCAAAATACAAAGTACCTCACTCTACTACCTCAAAGTACAAAGTACCTCACTCTACTTCCGCAAAGTACAAACTACCTCACTCTACTACCTCAAAGTACAAAGTACCTCACCGCACTACCTCAAAGTACAAAGCACCTCACTGCACTACCTCAATGTACAAAGTACAACACTCTACTATCTCAAAGTACAAAATACCACACCGCACTACCTCAAAGTACAAAGTTCCTCACTGCACTACCTCAAAGTACAAAGTCCCTCACCGCACCACCTCAAAGTACAAAGTTCCTCACTGCACTACCTCAAAGTACAAATTACAAAGTACCTCACACTACTACCTCAGACTACAAAGTACCTCACTACACTACCTCAAAGTACAAAGTACTGCACCGCACTACCTCAAAGTACAAAGTACCTCACCGCACTCCCTCAAAGTACAAAGTACCTCACTGCACTACCTCAAAGTACCTCACTACACTACTTCAAAGTACAAAGTTCCTCACTGCACTACCTCAAAGTACATAGTTCCTCACCGCCCTACCTCAAAGTACAAAGTACCTCACTCTACTACCTCAAAGTACAAAGTAGCTCACTGCTCTACCTCAAAGTACAAAGTACCTCACTGCACTACCTCAAAGTACAAAGTACCTCACTCTACTACCTCAAAGTACAAAGTTCCTCACCGCACTACCTCAAGGTACCTCACTGCACTACCTCAAAGTACAAACTACCTCACCGCAATACCTCAAAGTACCAAGTTCCTCACTCTACTACATCAAAGTACAAAGTTCCTCACTGCACTATCTCAAATACAAAGTACCTCACTCTACTACCTCAAAGTACAAAGTACCGCACCGCACTACCTCAAAGTACAAAGTACCTCACTCTACTACCTCAAAGTACAAAGTACCTCACTGCACTACCTCAAAGTACAAAAGTACCTCACCGCACTACCTCAAAGTACAAAGTACCTCACTCTACTACCTCAAAGTACAAAGTAGCTCACCGCTCTACCTCAAAGTACAAAGTACCTCACTGCACTACCTCAAAGTACAAAGTTCCTTACTGCACGACCTCAAAGTACAAAGTTCCTCACCGCCCGACCTCAAAGTACAAAGTACTTCACTCTACTACCTCAAAGTACAAAGTACCTCACCGCACTACCTCAAAGTACAAAGTACCTCACTCTACTACCTCA